>NW_026126039.1:0-105902 GCF_943737965.1 Phodopus roborovskii | reverse complement strand
CTACAGAACAACACTACTGAGAACACATCAGAAATAAATTGTACATAGGGAGAGTCTATCAAAAACCAAACCAGGTCCTAGAACCAACTTCTGTGTTTGTTAGGTTTTCATTGCTATGTAAAGACACAGCAGGGTCAGGGCAACACTTACAAGGAAAATATTTAATTGAAGTGTCACACTTAAAATTTTAGAGGTTCTCCTATGACAGGGGACATGTCAGCATGGAGGCTGCTGCAGTCCTCGAGGTTAGAGTCCTTACAGCATGACTCAGAGGCAACCAGGGCATTGTCTGACACACTGTGCATCATTCTGAGAATAAGAAGCATAAATGCCTGACCCTACAATGATGTGCTTCCTCTAACAGGGTAAAGCCCTTTCCAACAAAGCCACACCATACTTCTATAACTAGTGGGGAAGTATGGACTGACAGCTGGGGCACCTTCAAGGCAATAAACTGGACCTTGAATGTGGTTGACACTTAGGTGACTAGATCTGTTAGAGGCCCCTGGCAGTGAAACCAGGACCCATCCCAGTTGCTTGTACAGTGTTTTTGGAGCCCACACCCCAATAGTGGATATCTTTCTCAGGTCAAGATAAAAAAATAGAGAGGCTTGGTCCTTCCAAAGCTTTGTATGACAGACTTTTGTTGACTCCAGAATGGAGGACCTTACCCTCTCTGACTACTCAAAGTTGAAGGGAAGGGAGAGGTGGTTGGAGAAGAAGAAGACTGGGAAGGAGGGATTGGTATGTGAAATGAAAACAAATTTTAAAAAATTAAAATAGAAACAAATTTTCAGGAGAATCATCCACAAAAAGAGGCTGGTTTTGGCTCTCATTGTTGCTTTGTAAGGATGGAAAAACTTAGCCTAATATTTCCTAGACTCTGCCCCGTAGCAGTGAGAAGGCAAAATGTCATTCTTGACTGCTTACAACAAGGTGGTTTACCAACAGCATATGTGAGTGGAATGAGAACAGGAAATGGACCTCGTCACACTACCCAAAAGCCCTAGTGAAAGCAGATTTCAGGGCCCCAACTGCAGGCTTGGATAGTTCAAATTGATTGGTCTGCACTGGATGCTATGAGATGATTGGTTTGTGATGTGCGGGCTTTGTTGTAACCCTATAAATAGCCGATGAACCCGTACCCAGGATTCCTACTCCCTCTACCCCACATGGAGTATGGGCTGTGGACCCCAGTGCACTGGAATATAAAAGACCTCATGCTTTTTCATCAAGACCACTTCTCATGAGTGATTTGGGGGGACATCTTTCCCCTGAGTCGGGGTGAGGGGTCCACTCCCTCAGCGGGTCTTTCAGTTTCAGTAACAAGGATTGGAAAAGAAATTCTTTTCCCAGTTTTTATGTATTCAGAATGTGTGTAGAGAGATGTTTCCATATGTAATTATTACATACCATAGTAGAGATTGTCAGATACCCTGCATCTGGAGGTGACGTTGTATTGAGCCTAGAATTTTGGGTTTTGGGATCTGACTCAGGTCATCCCCAAGTAGAATATGTGCTGAGGAAAATAGTAAATGTGATTCCAGATTGAAAACAACAAGAATAAAACAGAGTACATAAATAAAAATTAAACAATAATCATTGAGAACATGATGCATTAGTATGCATATTCTGTATAAGATAAATTTGCAACATGACTCAAATACAGTGCAAACTAAATTTCTAACAACCTATAAAATGATAATTGATTACAAAGATTCATGCAAATCCGTGGAACCCAGTTAGAATCCCAATAGAATTATGAAAAACATAGTACATATGTTGACACAGCATGGCTTCTACATCTATACCACAACCATGCAGTGATTGAGAGGTGTACAATATTAGGGGAAGGAACAAAGGGGAGGAAGAGAAAAAAATAAGGGGTAAATACCATCAACTTAAAAAAAAATAAATAAATACATAAAAACAAGAGAAATTCAAGCGCACGGAACCTGAGATCTTGTGTAATGTTATCCAGCTACCAATGACTCACATGTGTTCAGAACTCATATACACAGACTCTAACAAAATTAATGCAAAAGTTCACCTAAACTGTTCTGCTTCTGACCCTGAAGCGACTGATATTTGTTTCAAAGAGAGACACCCCATAGTCTAGATTTCTCTATGCAAATGGGGGTAATATTCTGCCATCATTCATATAATTATATTTTAATGTTATAAATTAATGAGTTCTGTTTATTAAACATATCCCTATGAAATGAATTGGTATCAGAAAGGAAAAAAATTTTAAGAATCTTGGTCCCAAAAAACCCACAGAGGGCATACAATCAGGTAGTTTAAGAAGGGGTAATCAAGAGGACATAAGGACATTGCCACAGACTTAAGAAATAAAGAAATATGTTTGTATAGACAAATTGGCGTTCATTTCTGGTTAATGATCAAAGAGGAAAGAACCTACAACAGATGGTTACTTTGTTGTTATTGTTTTTTTTTTTGTTTTGTTTTGTTTTTTGTTTGTTGTTTTTTTAAAGACAGGAGATTATCTGTGCAATAAATAGCCTTAGCTGTTTTAGGAACATCTCTGTAGACCCTGCTGGCCTTGGTCTCATATGGCTCTCACTTCCCTGTGCTCTCCTGAGTGCTGGGATTACAGGCGTGAAAAACCACAATCTCACTCCTAAAACATTTTACATTCCACATATGTTGCCTTCTTTAAGTTCTTTCAATGTCTGACCCCAGCTTATTCTTTGAGGAATTTAAATAGTGACAGGATACTGCAAGTTAGGCCAGTAAGTCATTATAAGCTTTCAACAGAAAAGATAGCACCACAATTATTTCATAGTACAGGAGTTACTTTGAATAGCAGATCTGGAGGAAGAAGTGTCAGAAGATAAGAAAAAGTAGGGAAGGCAGAACAAAGAAAAGATTAAAGCTGGGACAGAGAGTAATTGCTTAAGCCATGTGTTATTCTAAGTGAGCTTCCTCATGAGGGGAATAGCTTCTTGTATACTATGTCTCATTGGGAAATGGAAGGGAAAACGATAGACTTCTAAGAAGTCAGCAGGAATTACCATTTGATGTGACAACCTTAGGAGAAGGCTACTCAAGCAGTGGAGTACAGGGGGAAACAGGCAATCCCATTAACATTACTGACTAAGGCCACAGTGTCTATGGGCCCTAATAAGCATAGCTCCATGTGGTTTCAATTAGAGCACACCATAGGATTTTTCAAACCTTTTCTCTCAGACTGTACATCTAAAACCACAAAAAATATCAGCCCTGTTAGATAGTCCACAATAGTTCACCCAGACCTGTTTTGGCTGAATACTTTAACTACAGCAATTTCGTATTCATGATAAGGTCTCCCCTTCCCTCTATCCAGATTCTTGATAGCCCTCATCTGGTGATTCCCAAGAAACTGCCCACCAGGAAAATTATGGATTATGGTAGGAATGATTAACTGATTCCACATCGCTCACCTCAACTATCATTGAAGGAGGACATCTCAGCTCATCATCCTTCCTCTCCATTTCTGCACTGTGACTCCACTAGTATCCAAGTGGGTCATGAACTCAATCCTTGCACAAATCCCTCTTCATATATAAGTCACCACACTAATCAGTGATCTTGGGAGTTCACTCAATTTCTGGTCTATTTTCCTTCTCACTGACCAGTCAAGGGCCAGGCAGGAAGAAAGTGTAGGTGTTTCTTCCCAGCACTGTATGTGAGACACATGATTGGGAGTTCAAAACAATTCTCAATTATACAGCATAAGACAACCCAAAGTTACAAAAGACTTTGCTCTACTCGAAATCAATAATAAACATTACTTGAGAAAAGGAATGGAATAAGTAAAATCTAAGAAACATAGGAGAGCAGCAACACAGAGATACAAGCAGTAATGTGTTTAAAGAATACATGTAAAAAGATGCCAATAGCCGGGTGGTGGTGGCACATGCATTTAACGCTAGTGCTTAGGAGGCAGATGGAAGCCTATCTCTGTGAGTTCAAGACAAGCCTGGTATACAAGATATAGTTGTGGGACAAGCGGCAGAGTGACAAAAAAAATGGGGTCTCAAAAATAAATAAATAAAAAAAATTAAAACTAAAAAAGCTAGAAAAACAGACACCATCCTTGGCTAGAGGCCTCACTTGAAGAATGCCAGGCCACGGCTAGTTCCACGTATCAATGCCACCATCCTGAGTCCATGGAGCTGGTTGCTTGCCCCCATCGCTGGGTCTCTGCTACAGAGGATTCAGAAGGGAGACTGCCAGGCCCTGGCTAGATCCACCTATCCATGCAGGAACATCTTGAAACACTGTGTACCAGGATCTATAACCCCCATTGCCAGGATTCTGCTAGAGGTGAGTCCCGGAAAAAATTGCATGAAATTCCCCCTACAACCTAACCTGGAAATTCCCCGGACTGGCTCCAGATCATGCTCTGCCTGTGGCATGTCCACAGCTCAAAAACTCATAGGAAATAGATAATCTAATCAACAGAATTGAAGGGAAAAGCAGGAAAAATCTATACACAAACCACTGCCAACATCAAATCATAAACAAAACCATTAATCAAAAATGTCCCTTACTTTCCCTCAATGTTAATGGTATTATCTCACTAATAAATAGAGAAAGGCTAACAGAATTAATATGGAAACAGTATCCATCCTTCTGCTGCACACAAGAAACACATCTAAGCTTCAAAGATAGACATTACTCAGGGTAAAGGGCTTGGAAAAGATCTTCCAATCAACTTGACCCAAGAAGCAAGCAGGTTTGGTTATCATAATACCTAACAAGTTAGACTTCAAAACCAAAATCAATTAAAAGAGATGAAAACAGTCATTTTGTATCCATCACAGGAGAAATCCTAAGCACAAAACCTCAATTCTGAATCTCTAAGCCCCAAATACAAATACACACACATTCGTAAAAGAAATGGTACTAAAACTCAAACCTCACATAAAACTACACACACGTAGAGTAGGAGATTTCAACACCCCCACTCTCACAACTACACAGGAGATCCAGTCAGAAACTTTACAAAAAAACAAAAGAAATAACAGAAGTTATGTTTCAATTTGGTTTCACAGACATCTATTGAACGTTCCATCCAAACCAAAAAATATATAAATTCTTCTCTACTCCACATGGAACATTCTCTGAAATTGACCATATACGAGGCAACATAAAAATCCTCATCCGATACAAAAACATTTGGATATTACCCCTGTATCTTATCAGACTACCATGATTTATAATTGGAATTCAATAAAAACAACAACAAATCACAGAAAACCTACAAACTCATGAAAACTGAATAATGCTCAATTTCATCATATTTGGGTCTAAGATGAAATAAATTAAGGAATTACTAAAATTCAATGAGGTTGTGGATACACATACATGAATTAATGGGACACCTTGAAAGCACTGCTATGAGGGGAAGTTGATTGGCATTAAGTGCCCATATGAAGTAAACAGATGAGAGACACATTAGAGAATTAACAACACAACTGAAAACCTTAGGACACAAATGAAGCAAACTCAACCAACAGGAGTAGGCCCCATTATCAATTCTGGGCTGAAAATAATAAAGTAGAAAACAGGAAAACATTACAAAATAAATAATTGCAATAAAGAGTTTTTTTTTTTTCAAAATTTAACAAGTTAGAAAACCTTTATCCAAACTAAACAAAAAGCACAGAGAGAACATGGAAATTAACAAAATCAGAAACAAAAAAGGGGTACAGAACAATAGACACTGAGGAAATCCAGGCAATTTTCAGGTCATATTTTGGAAACATATACTCCACAAAATTTGAAAATTCAAAGGATATGGACAACTTTCTGGACAACTCTTACTTTACAAAATTAAATCAAGAAGAGACAAGCAACTTATATTGACCTATAACAACTAACAAAGTAGGAACAATCATACAAAGCCTTCCAACATAAAAAAAAAATCCCAGAGCCAGATGTCTTTTTCAGTGAAGAATTTTACCGAAAATTCATGGAAGAGCTAATATTAATACTCTTGAAACTGTTCCACATAATAGAAAAAGAAGTTTCATTACCAAACACATTTTTTAGGTTACAATCACCTTAATACCCATTAACACAAAGACACAACTTAGAGAAAATTACAGACCAATATCCCTCCTGCACATTGATGCAAAAATGCTCAAGAAAATACGGGAAAACCGAATCCAAGAATATATCAGAAAAATCATCTACCATGATCAAGTAGGCTTCATCCTTGGGCTGCAGGGATGACTTCCCATATGAAAATATATCAAATATACTACTATATAAACAAACTAAAAATGAAAAATCATATGATCATCTCCTAGATGTAGAAAAAACCCTTGACAACACTCAACAACCTTTCATGTTAAAGGTCTTAGAGAGATCAGGGAAAACAGGAATTTATATTTATATAAACATAATAAAAGCAATTTGTAGTAAACACAGAGCAAATATCAAGCTGAATGTAGAGAAGCTTAAGGTGATTCCTCTAAATTCACGACAAAGCCTAGGCTGCCCTTTGTCTCCACATCTCTTCATTATTGTATTTCAAGTGCTAGCTAAAGAAATAAGACAAAAAAAAAAAAAAGGATATCAAGAGTATACACTTTGAGAGGAAGAATTCAATCTTTCTCTATTTTCAGAAGATATGATAGTTTAAATAAGCAACCAAAAAAACTCTACCATGGTACTCCTACAGCTGAAAAACACATTCAGCAATTTATCAGCATACAAGACAAACAAACAAAAAAAAAAAAGATCATAGCCATTCTATATTCAGACAACAAAGGAGCTGAGAAAGAAATCAGAGAAACACTGATTTCAACAAACTCAACGTGGGCGCTGAGTCTCTTGTTTGTGTTTCTTAGGCATTAGTTGCACAGCAAAAGAACAACATTGGTGCAAGAAACCCAGGCAGGCTCTCCTTGAGGGTCACTGGCAGCTATCTGCTGGTGGGCGGCCTGCCAGAGACACTCGGGATCCTGTTTCCCGATACCGGTACTCCTGCCTCCACCCCCCCCACCCACCCCCCCCCGTTCGCTGGAAATACCACCCACACAGGCTTCAATTAGGTAAGGTAACCTTTTAAATTTTAACCCATTTCCTTAAGGTCTGGTACATTCCTAACGGTAGAAGACATACCACCTAGGGTGGTATATCTGCTCTGCTCTCGAACTGCTGAGTCCTTCCGGCTTCTATTGGCCCTGGCAACGTTTTCAGGCTGACAGCTTCAAATAACACTCTGCCATTCTCACTACGGTGTGGCCACACTCTTGGGCTGGCGAGTTCCAAGACTACCTGGTCACTTTCCTCTCTACCCATGGGGAATAAACTGACTAAGGAAATATCCCCCACCACTCCAATGGGATGCCTGATAGAAAATTTAAAACCATTTCACTTAATGCCACTTGTTAAGGCACCCAGACTTCTTTACCTTTGTACTAAAAAGAGGCCTAGATATCCCCTAGAAAATTCAAATTGGACGCATAACGGCTCTCTAGATCCCGATATTTTACAAGATCTTTCAAATTACTGCCAGTGCACAGGTAGATGGAATGAGTTTTTTTCTCTCTATTAAACAACCTCTTACCCTAAACTTGGTTCTGTTCTCTTCATACCAAACTAAAACTCTTCCTGCCCGCCGCAGCTGCAGCCTGTCTCAGGGCAGTAGGCTGAGCTGAGGCAGCATCTACTCAAGACAAAATTGAATCTCAAAACTTTATGATTTCTGCCAGCTTTTGGGGATATGTTTATGGCAGCTGCCATTTTCACAATGTGGCTGAGCCTCACCCCCCCCATGGTTCTTCCCTCTGCTACACCAGCCACCTAGGCACAGGGAGTCTAGCCAGCTTCTGCCACCAACAGAACCTGTAATTCATTTACCTTTTGCTTTTATTCTTTTATTTGCTTTATTCTTTATTCTTTGTCTCTAATTTCTTTTTTCACTATGTCATACATAGCTTCACATTCTAGTATCGTGGTAAATAAGGATCAGGATAAACAAACAGGCCGAACAGATGTTTATTCAGGGAGAAATAACTTACAACCTAGACAGATGAACACCAGGAAATTCAACCCGATCCTCTCCTGTCCAAGTCACGCCAGAAAGAGAGCGCCTTTCCTGGCCCCCTCTGACCTCCTTCCACAGGTCACTTCCGCCATGGCTCCACCCCCCAATGGGTGTGGTCAGTGCCAGAGAAGGACTATCTCACTACATTCTAGTCCTTCCAATTTTACACAGTCCTGTTTAATATATCTGTACATTTAACTTAAATTTAACTTTAAGTAAATGTAAGCTAACTTCATGCAACTTAAATTCAACTGTACTAAGTCTCAAATATTTCTAAATTGTTATGTGCCTTTTAATGGTGGTAAATATTTAAGGTTATAAATGTCTATTTCAAGCTAACAAAATATTTATGCCACCCAGTCTTTCCTGTGAGCTGTTTATTAAGGTTAAGCCTCTATTATCAAAGGGAGTTTTTCTCACCTCTTTGTCCTCTATGGTTATAAGTCTAACCTACTAAGTTAAAACCAGTTACAGACAGGCTGCAGGGCCCTGAGTAAAACATCCCCCTCCACAGCCTCTCAGCTTGGATCCAGTTTTCAAAACAGATTAATTACAGGGATATTTTGTATACTAAGGTATGCTAGACAGTCAGACAGCCCTCAAATGCTCAGAGATCTAGAGAATATGGCATTTAAAATGTTTCATTAAAAAAACTTTTATAAAAGAGACACAGGCCAGGTACTGGCACCACCCATTTCCTCCAAGATGACTGATGAACACTGAAAGAAGCTCTACCCACAAAAGTGGAAATGCTAGCCACTGAGCAATCCTGCCTTTCATTTCATCCTTCACAAACTGTACACCTACATACTCTGGTCTGTGTTCAAACACATGACAGATTAAAACATACTGGGAAATAACAAAATCACTCCCCTTACCACAGTCATGTACTGTTTTTCATAGTGGTGACTCCAGCACCTGGTTGCTTACCCTGAATCCTCTTGCAGTGTAAACAATTTTTCTTTTTCTGCACTGAAGGCAGAAGCAATGCTCCACATGCAAATGCTTTTCCTGTGACTGCACTGGATAGTTGGCTACTTGACTCTAATGGAAAATTTAAATCTCTTAGGTGTTACAGAAATTTAAGAAATTTGAAGGTATAGTACAGAAGACAGCAAGGCCATTGCTTTGAGAGCAACAGCATGCAACCAATTCCACTTACATCAACATAAGAGATTGTCTCATAAACATTCTTCTAACATGATGAAATTCCATATGTCCTAGCATTAATATGCTTTCCCATGGAGAAATCACTTCACCCACAGAGGAGATCCATAAAGACAAATATTTCTAACATAACATGTATCTATCTCTGGAAAATACTCAGAGAGGAGCCAGCCTAGACATAGTTTGCATTTCATATATGTTATCCTTTTTAAACGGCTTTTAAGTTCAAGCTCCATTTTACACATTGAACAATTTCAGTAGGGACTGGAGACAGCATGTCTAGCTACTTAGGGAAATGGGAGGATTAAACAGCAAATGTGTTCCCAGTACTGTTCCTAAAGGCGACCAGATACCTGAAACTGAAGGACCTGTTCCACATATAGGATCCTGAGGAGAAGGTGATGGGAAATGAGGTAGATAGGAAACATAAAAGGTAAAAAATATTTTTTAAAAAGCTGGGATGGGAAGATGTGTTCAGACAATCAGGACAGAAAAGCAGGACCAGATCTCAAAAAAGATAAATGATCTTTTGTCATGGCAGAATGCTATATGTTGGCTCCATAGATGTAGAATTTTATCCCTGAAACTCAGAGCAAACACTTGGCAAAGACATAATGAGAAAAGTAGTCTTAATGGAAAATTGAATATGTAGAGAGGAATTGAACTAGGAAGTATGTATTTGTGAGCACTATTGTTACCCAATACATCTTCAGTGATCAGATAAAAAAAAAACAAAAACCAACTGCAGTAATCAAGGTTCTCTACATGAAAAAGAATGTAGGATGAATCTCACCATATATGTAGAAAGTGGATTTATCAGCATGTCTCATAAGCTTTGATGTAGTTAGTCCAACAAAGTTTGCCTACCAATGGGAATCTGAAGAGTACAGCAGTTTTTTAGTTTATCATGATGGATGTGTCAGCTGGTCATTATACATCAAAATTCCAGAAAAGGAGGCTCTAGTGGTAGTAAAAGAATAAACTTGCTACCCAGAGCTAGGGTAAACAGCCAAAGAGGGAAAGCTTCCTCCTTCAATACCATTTATATCTGTAGGCTACCACCAGAAGGTTGATCTGATTTTTCCTTTATGTGATTTTGTTTTGTTTTTTGTTTTCAAAACAGGGTTTATCTGTGCAGGACTTAAACTCATTCTGTGGATTTGGCAGGCCTCAACCTAAGCAAAATCAGGCAGCCTCCTTTGACCTGGGATTAAACATGTGCACTGCCACAAAGCAGTTAAAGGTAGATCTCATCACATGTTTGCATACAAGGCTTCTGTATGGCTTTGGCAGTCCTGGAATATATTCTGCCAGTCTGAAGTTTCTCAGCTCCTAAATGGGAATCCTTTCCAACTTGTCATGAGTTCAAAATGCTCCAATAACTCCTATTATCCTTAAGATAATATCTTTCCTGCTAAAGGCACCTGTGACTTGAAGATGAATGTCTCCCACCTAAATAGCAATGATTTGGGATTAGACGGGTTAACCACCCTAAAGGGAGTAAGTACAGCAATGGGGTGCCTGAAGGCACATAGTATGTGCAACTATACTGTGCCTTTAGCATTAGTGGAAGCAATTTCTGTTTTCCCTTTATACATATTAATAGAAGTCCCCCTTCCATTACCGCACCTTTGTTAGACTACTTAAGTTTGGTGTATGAATAAAATGGAGCTTTCAGGATTGACTTAATCTGCCTTCCTGACATTATATTATGTCTCTGTCTTCCTTTCATCAATGATAGCTAGTCTTCCACTTGTCCACACTCACGGACACAGAAATGGACAAGGGACTGAGCTGCTGTTTCTGATTACAGTCCTACAAACTTCTTGATATTTGTGTGGAGATCATAAGTCAACATTGTGGGGTCCACTTTTGGCCTACTACCCGGACAAATGTAGACTCATAAAATTCTCATTTTCCAGGGAGGCACATAGTAGAAAAAGTATTGCGTCTTTCAAATGAAAATGTCTCTATGAAAGAAACATTGACTTCTTATATGACCACCTTATAGCAGAAATAGGAACCAGTATATGGGAGTGTTTTAGAGATGGAGAAAATTCCATATTTACCTGTTATTTTGTTTTGCCTTCTAATTCTATTAAGACCCTTGGTATAGATTATTTACTGTTTTCTCTTTTTTTGTTTGTTTGTTTTTGTTTTCATAAGTACTCAAACTGAATAAATATGCTTTAAATTTTCATTAATTTTACTTTTGTATTTTTTCTCTTCTTTTTAAGTATAGTATTACTGTGACATCCTGTCTTAACTAGAACTTACATTACAGATTAATCTGTCCTAGGACATGAGAGATATCTGTCCACATTGAATCCAGAGTGCTGGCATTGTAGTTTGGCTTGTCAATAGAAGTTAGTTCATTAGCTTGGCTCACTTATGATGAATGACTGAGCCTGGTTGTTAGTTTAGCCAGACAACAGGCTCTGGTCCTAACTTCAGTAAAAGAAGATAGTATCCATTAAGTGCAGGTTTTCTGCCTCAAAGTCCATTGTCTTCCAAATATGGGAAATATTATTTTTCCTCATCATTTAGTCTGTTAAAACTCACCAAATGCCTTGGAAATGTTCTATATATTACTGCCAATGGTGACAGCCAGGTCCACAGAGATAAGAGGTTTATTATACAGTTAAGTGTAATTCTTCATGTTATTTATCCCATCATTCTAATGTCTCACTAAGTTAACTTGAAGCCGTAAAGGCCAGTCATAGTGGCAGATGCCTTTAGTAATGGCTCTTAGAGAGTGTAGGTAGGAATTATAGGATTTCACAGTCACCCAAGAAAAAAGTGGTCCCTGGGGTATAGTTTTCATACCACAGTCAAAGTTAGTCTGTGACTGCTTGAGGACAGTGTCCATAAACTTTCCCAAAGCTCTGGGTCTTCAGGGCCATGGCACCAGCAAATATTAGCTAAGTTATTCACCCCACCTTATTTCCTATTCTTACATTTAATGAATTCTGTTAAAATAGAATCAAAGTTATTTTACATATCCATATGTGTTTCCTCTCCCTCTCATGTATGCACCAATCCAAAAGTCATTTGGGGTATGGACAAGGCCCAACCCCATGTATCTAGACTGAGTGAATATCTGTCCATAGGGATTGGGCTCCTGAAGTCTTTCATACATCAGGGATACATCCTGATTCCACTGCCAGAGGTCCCTTACACTTACTAGGCCTTCTAAATGAGATGCACCTTTAGGGGTGTTAAGTCAGTCATATTATGGTTTCCCAACTATCAGATTGGGGTTCATGAGCTCCACACTGTTTTACTTAGGTGAGTCTGAGGTTTTCTCCAACCTGGTCTTGACCCCTGTACTTATCACTCCTCCTCTCTGCAACTGGATTCCAGGAGTTCCATTTAGTGCTTAGCTGAGTATGATTGCTTCTGTTTCAGTCAACTACTAGATGAAGGCTCTAGAATATCCTATAAGGTATATATCAATCTCATTATAGGGAAGGGCATTTAAGGTAGCTTCTGCACAATTGCTTATATTCTTATTTGGGGTCATCCTTGTAGATCTCTGGACATTTTCCTAGTGTCAGATTTCTCTTACCACCTATTATATCTCCATCTAGTATGGTATCTCTTTTGTTGCTCTCCTCTATTGTTTCCAAAACTCAGTCTTCTTGATGCCTCTTGTTCTCCTCTCCCATTCTCTTTCTCCTAACTCTCTCTCCCTTCACCCAATGCTCACAATTTTCTCAGGAGACCTTGTCTCTTTCCACTACGCTGGGGACACAATGGCAGGCCTTTCCAAGGGTGAAGTCTGAAGTGAGGTGAATCCAGGGGAGGGCCCCTCCCCCCCTTGACACCCTGAGGGCATTGCTTGGACAGTGCTACCAAACACTGCCAGGACTCGAACCAGCCTCTCTCCAACTGCAGCTCAATGTTAGGGCTGAAGCTTTACACAACCTGCTTTGTCCATCTCTCAAGGTATAGGTGCCGATGGTCTACAGGATGGCAGCTAAAGGAAACCTTGTAAACCACACCTCCTGCTAAAAGCAATCCCACCAACTCCTGAATCCTTCCTCTCCATATCATCCCTGGCAAGAATAAGAAGCCATACTTAAACTAATGTCTGCATACCCAGGAGGCTGGGTTGTTGCTTGGAAACCCTAATGGCTTCTGTGTCTATTCAAAGAGTTTAGAATATTTGGTAGTCCTGACCGAAAGCTGCCCTCAAATTCTGTGTCTTTTCTGTTCATTTAGTTCTGTAACTCAGGCTTCAGCAGCCAATCAGAGCTTCAAGCATAGCCACCAGTCATAGGGGAGGTTTCTTCCCCAATCTTATATGTTGTGCCTTTGGTACAGAGTATGAAACCTGAAGGTGGAGAAGCTTGGGCTGATGTCTCTCTTGCTCTCTTTATCTCTCTTTTCTCTCCCTCTCTCTCTCATGCTGTCTTTCTTGCTCTCTCTGTCTCTCTGTCTGTCTGTCTCTCTCGCCCTCTCTCTCTCTTTGTCTCTCTCTTGGGTTGCAGATTACATCAGAAGGGCTGACCAGTTTGTCATTTATCTTGGGTGTAGAGAATTTAGTAAGAACCATGCTCAACAAAAAAAAAAAAAAAAAAAAAAAATTTGGATTATTGAAATTAAAGAAAAAAGTATGATGGTTAAAATCTTCACCAAGTTGTTTCCATGATTTTGATTTCCTCTTTCATGAGCTCTTCTCTATCACTTCATATCAAGATGATAGATAAAGGATAGAGATAGCGTAAGAGATATGGACAAGAAAAATTATAGAATGTTCATTAACAGGACCCATGTCAGGATTTTGAAAATTCGGTAGTTCTTGCTACTAGAATAATTCAAGAGGCTAACATTCTTGGGAACAAGTGTGAGCAAACACAAATCCATGCACTGGCATTACATAATTAAAATTAAATCAAATCATTAACCAAACATATTTTTACCTGTGAGTATACAATACTGTGAGCACTCATTCTTGTAACCCAGGTACTTAGGTGTTTAAAGTCTTAACAGTTTCCTCCAATATGAATTGCTTTATGGAATATGAAGCAAATGTGTAGGATTGGATTTAGAAAAATCACTAATCTCAATGAGGCTTTTTAAATGGTTAAAGTAATGAGTGAAGGTACCCCCATTTTAGGGCCTCTGCTAAAGAGACCTCAGCTGGAGAGTGCCAGGTCCCAGCTAGATATGCCTATCAATGCGGAATCATCCAGAGTATCAGCCCAGTATTTTTCATCCATTGCCAGGCCTTGGCTAGAGACCTCAAATGGATTTTCCGGTCCCTGTCTCCATGGGACCACTCTGAGTTCTTGCAGGGTGGATCCTTGACCCCCATTGTAGGGCCTCTGCCAAAGAGGCCTCAGCTGGAGAGTGCCAGGCCCAGTCTAGATCTGCCTATCAGCTTAAGGAACATCCTGGGTCCCAGCCTTCAAAATCTTTGACTTTCATTGCCAGTCTTCAGCTGGAATCTGAACTTATATCCCCATTGCCAGGCCCTGACTGTGGAGAGAACTCCTACAGAGCTTGGACCACCCAGAGCTACAGACATCAAACTTCTGACCTACCAAAACACACCGGGGAAGAAGGTACGGGAAGATGGAAATACAATAAAACACCTAAAAAAGAATGACAAGAATAACAGCACCAGAATCTATGGAATCTACACCAAACAAAGCAGATGAAGTAGAAGAGAACAAATAAAAAATTATTGCCATAAGAAATGATAGAGGCCCTCAAAGAAGATGAAAAAAAGTACTTTAAGAAACGGAAGAAGAAACAAACAAAAAAAAATGGAAAAAATGAACAAATTTCTTGAAGAAAGTACAGAAAGCCAGAAAAAACAATTAAGAAAGTGAAGGTAATGGTTCAAGACTTGAAAACGGAAATGGAGACAATAAATAAAACGTAAACCGAAGGAATGCTGGAAATAGAGAAACTTGGAAAATGATCAGGAACTACAGATGCAAGCATAACCAACAGAATTCAAGAGATGGAAGAGAGAATCTCAGGCACAGAAGATAGCATAGAGTAAGTAGATTCATTGACCAAAGAAAATCATAAATCCAACAAATCCTTAACACAAAACACATGGGACACCGTGAAAAGGCTAATCTTAAGAATAATAGGCATAGAGGAAGGTGAGAAAGCCCAGCTCAAAGGTGCCAAAAACATATTCAACAAAATCATTGTGGGAAAACTTTCCCAATCTGAAGAAGGACATGCCCATGAAAGTACAATGAGCATACCAAACACCCCCCCAAAAAAAAAAACCTCGACATACCTCGACATATAATAATCAAAACATCTGACATACAAATAAAAAAAATTACATTAAGAGCAGTGAAGGAAAAATTCCAGGTATCATATAAAGGAAGACCTATGAAAATTACACCTGACTACTCCATGGAAAGCCTCAAGGCGAGAAGGTCCTTCATAGATGTTCTACAAGTACAGAGTCCACGGATGCCAGCCCAGGCTACTATACCCAACAAATCTGTCAATCACTATAAATGCAGAGAACAAAATTTTTAAAGACAAATCCAGATTTTCACAATATGTATCTACAAATCCAGCCATACAGAAAGATTTGGAAGGAAAACTCCAACCCAGGGAAGTTAACTATGCTCACAAAGATGTAGGCAAAAGATAATCCACTGCACCACAAATCAAGGGTAAAGCAGGACTGATAAATTCACAATACCACTGCCAGCAACAAATCTAAAACAACCAAGCATTAACAATCCATGGTTCTTACTCTCCCTCAACATTAGTGGTCTTATCTTGCTTGTAAAAAGACACAGGCTAACAGTGGATATGAAGACAGAATCCATCTCACTGCTGCATACAAGAAATATATCTAAGCTTCAAAGACAGATATTACCTCAAGCTAAGAAAAGATCTTCCAATCAAATGGACCCAAGAAGCAAGCAGGTGTGGCTATCCAAATTCTAACAAGTTAAGCGTCCAACCAAAATTAATCAAAATAGATTAAAACAGTCATTCCATGTCCATCACAGGAGAAATCCATCAACACAATTCTGAACAATTATGATTCAAACACAAAGGCAACCACATTCATAAAAGAAACTCTACTAAAACTCAAACCTCACATAAAACCTCACACACTTATATTGGGAGACTTCAACACACCACTGTCACCACTAGACAGGACCACCAGTCACAAACTTAACAAAGTATACAAAAGAATTAACAGAAGTTTCGTCTCAATTGGGTTTAACAGACATCTACAGAACATTCCATCCAAACACAAAAGAATATAAGTTCTTCCCTGCTCCACATGAAACCTTCTCTAAAATTGACCAAATAGTAGGTGGCATAACAAACCTCAACAGATACAAGAGAATTGGAATAGTCCCCTGTATCTTATGTGAACAGCATGCTTTAAAAATTGGATTACAACAACACAAATCGCCGAAAGCCTACAAACTCATGGAAACTGAACAATGTTCAATTACACCATACCTGCGTCAAAGAAGAAATAAAGAAATTAAGGACATCCTAAAATTCAACAAGAATGAGGACACAACATACCCAAACTAATGGGACACCTTGAAAGCAGTGGTACCAGAGAAAATCATTGTACTATGTGACCATATGAAAAAAAAAAAAAAAAAACAGAAGATAGTCACAATAGAGAATTAACACCCCAAATGAATGCGTTAGGAGAAAAGAACAAACTCACACGGGAGGAGTAGACATCAGAAAATAATAAATTTGAGGGCTGAAATCAATAATACAGAAACCAGGGAAACAATGCAAAAAAAAAATCAATATAACAAAGGGTTGTTTTTTTCAGTAAAATCAACAAGCTAGACAAAACTTTACCCAAATTAATGAAAAAGCAGAGAGAGAACATACAAATTCACAAAATCAGAAATGAAAATGGGGATATAATAATGGACACAGAGGAAATCCCGGAAATGTTCAGGTCATACTTTGACATACTGTGACCTTAATATTTACAACAAATGTATGGTGATCAAGAAGGTATACATTATTTGAGAAAGGATAAAGGGGAGATGCAGAGACAATGACAAGAACAAAAGCTAGAAAATATAATCAACTTTTTATCAAAACACCAGAGGAAACTCAGTCAGGAAAACCAAGATCTTGAACAATGTTAACCAGCTACACATCATGCCAGTTGTTTAGATCTTAAATAAAAAGAATTCACAACTCCCACAAAATTAATTCAGAAGAATGCTCACTCTCTTTTGCTTCTGTTCCTCCATGTACTACATTTTCCCCAACAGAGATGCTTCATGGTTTAGATCTCTCTCTAAAAATGGGGGTAATATCTTTCTATGCTTCTGCAAGGCTCCTTGTGGTTTAAGGCAAAACCAGCCCCATGATGCCCACAAAAATATTAATACAGAAGAATGATTGAATTTCTGCTCCTGAACACATGTACAATGCCTGTCCACACACTAAACACCATGCACACTTGAGAAAACTGCAGATAAGAAATTCCTTTTTTCCCAGGAACTCAACTTTCCTGAAACATGCTATTATGGTAGCTAGTGAATGTGGAAAGTTAAATAAGCTGTGATCATGTATTGCTGAAAGATTATTCCAATGACATATTTCCACTGGTTTATAAACTGTGTGTGACACATAAAGACAAATCTGAATGTGGAATGCAATATTCATGAATTTCATAAGCAAACTTTCCGTTTTTCCCTTGGATGTTCCCAAAACATACCAAAAGAAACCTTGTCATTCATATTGAACAACAATATTTGTTTCCCCTTGGATTGTTTGTTTTGTTTTGTTTTTTCCTTTGGTTTTCAAAGCAGGGTGTCTCTTTAGGTTTGGGTGGGTCTTTTTATGTTTGGGACCCACACTAAAACTCTCTTTGAAAATCATACTGACCTCAAACTCACATAGAGCTTCTTGCCTCTCCCTCTCAAGTGCTTGAATAAAAGTCTTGCGCCACCACAACCCAGTGTGGACACAGAGATTTCACTCACCCAAGGGAACCTACACTCAGGGAGGATAAGAGGAAAAGGGCCATTGCCCAGGTCAGCACAGGGCACGTCTTCCATTCCTGTCCCTGCATAAATGACATCTAGGCTCTGAAGCTTACACACTGACCATAGTATTGGGCTGTGGATTACATTGTATCTTCTATACGAAAGTCAGCAATTCGGTTTCATTATCTCATCAGTACTTTATCAAGATTATTGATTGTCCTTGTCTATGGACACCAAGAAATGGCCAGTCAGACATTGTGTAAACCATCTACAATTGAATAGGCTCCACACTGATATTTCCACCAAAGGAAAACAAGAAATTGCACATGTTCCTTCCTTCCCCCACCTCTTTCTGCATTGTGCCTACACCAGCTTCAAAGTTGTTAAATGAACTCAATTCTTACATATTCCTGTGGTCATTTGCCTGGGGAATTGGAAAACAGTCAATAAGTAAACTTTATTTCCTTCTTAGTGAACATTCAAAGCTTTTTCCTAAAGGAATTGTAGGAGTTTCTTCCCAGCATGAGGTAGCAAAGGCAGGAGTAGCTGTGATCAATGCAAAGCTCAATGACATCACACCATTGGCTACTCGCAGCTCAATATATCCAAATTTTATTCAACAAATCTGGTCTGTCTTCATTCACATGACATGATTCAGTACACCCTGAGTATTTAAAGAAGAAAACCACTGAATCTATAAAGTTAGGATTTTCATTCCTGTGTATAATTTCTAAGACAGGGTTTCTCTGTGACTTTTAAGGTTGTCTTGGAACTAGCTCTTATAGAACAGCCTGGTCCCTAATTCACAGAGGTCAACCTCTCTCTGCCTCCTTGGTAATATTCTCCCAGTCACGGATTCCAACCCTAGTCTTGACAGTGACATTCAGGGATGAAAAACTCTTATTCTACTTGCAAGAAAGAGATCCCCCACAAATTTCATATATATATATATATATATATATATATATTTAATTGGATTGGCTCACAGTTTCAGAAATTGAGTCCATTTTCATCATAGCAGGGAGCAAGATTTTAAGAAGAATATGGTGCTGGCTACATCTTGATATGCAGGCCTCAGTAAGACATCTTATATACTTGCCCATATCCAAAGCATAGGAAACCCCAAAACCCATGACCAGTGATACTCTTCTTCTCAAAATGCCAAAGTCACCGCAACAAAGCTCCTCCTTCTACTACTGCCATTCCCTATGAGATTATAGGTGCAATCACATTCAAACCATCGCAATGCAGCAATCACGGCCATCTTTTATGATGGATACAGCAACTGACATCTACCCTGTTTCTCCTTGCAGTGCATGCAATAAACTATTCTTTCTACTCTGGTCTAAAGGCAGCATCCATGCTCCACATGCAAATTCTTTTTGCTGTAAGTGTAATGGACAGTCAACTTCATGACACATATGGACATTTTTAAAACACTGGGGTCATACTTTTTTATCTTGTTGTCATTGAGATCATTTGTGATGTAGAGGTGGATTATATTTTAAATCAATGTGCAGTGTTACAGCCTAATGAGTTCCATTTATTAAATATCACCTTAAAAGTAATTGGTATCCTCAAATTAGGTGTTTAAGATGCTTGGTCAAAAAATCCTTCTACCTTCTGAGGGTATACAGTCTCTTAATTTAATGAGGTATGTTTAAGGTGAAAGAATACAGTGCCCTTGAAAGCAACATACTGGGATCAAATGAACCATTGTCAATGAGTAATCATGTCTCAGAAAATTAATTCTAAAATGCTGGGAGTAAAGCTGTTCTAGACTTTGCCTTTCCAGTAAGAAATAACTGCATAGACTAAAAAGGTTAAAAGAAAGAAAACAACAACAAACAAACAAAAAACAAAACAAAACAAAACAAAACAAAAAAAAAAAAACTCTGTAATGATAGCATGCAACCATCTCTCACTAATGTTCCAAGAGGAGAAAGCCTACAACAGATAATTTTCTGGGGCAGGGTTTCTCTGTTTCCTGTGCTGTAGCCTCAGTTGTAGTGGGGCTAACTCTATATAGCGCACTAGTCTCAAACTCACAGAAATTGGCCTGCATGTGCCCTCAGAGGGCTGGGATTAAAGGCATTCATCATCACTTCCTGGCTTCTAAAAAATATTTTGCATTCTACAATTGCTGCCACTTTTAAGTTCTTCAAGGGTCAGATGCCAGCTGACAATTTGAAGAATTTAAATAGGGTCAGGAAACTGCAAGTCGGGCCAGTAAGGCCATGAAAGTCTTCAACAGAAAAGATAGTATCATAATGATTTCTTAGTGCACCAGTGACATGCAACAGCAAGTCACACTTTAATGACAGTTTCTGACACAGATGTACCAGAGGATGAGGAAGATAGGAAAGGCAGAACAAAGAGAAGATGAAACCTGGGCAGAGAGGTCTTGCTTAACTTATATCTTATTCTATGTAAACTTCTTATAAAGAATTGCTACCTCTTTACTACTTCCAGGAGGAAATGAAAGGGAATGTGAAAACTCTAGAAAGTAAGCAGGAGTAAGAGTTGTGTTCTAGAGGATCTGAAATAACACCTATACAAAGGCCCTGGCCCTAGACAATTGCAATCCCTCCTCCTTGTTTTATAGGAGGAGCTCTATTTTATTCTGCATCTCTCAGGGCATGATGGAAAAGTCCTAAGGCACAGCCCCCTGGTTGTTACTGTTTCTGCCAATCAAGTTTCATATTGTGGGAAGAAGCACTGATCCAATTCTATGATTGAGGACCTAAACTGAAAGTATTGCTTGCTAAGCCCAACCCTCAAAACAAAAGGATTTTCCCTTTCAAACAGTTGTCACTTGGGTTTATCTTGCCCATCTGGGAGAACTTTGATTTTCTCTAGAACACTAGCCCTTTCTGCCACAACAGGCCCTTATATTCAGTGTGACCAAACAATGTCACCTGAGCTGATTCTAAAAGTGTTGTTTTGTCATAAGGACATGGGCCCGGGGGCTCTTTGTGAATGAGGAGTTTTTCCTTTGTCATGGTTTGGAGCCAAATATCCTGGACAATCCTAGAGATCAAACATATATTTTAGCATCTTAATCTCTAACATGCCTTATTAGTACACTACCTATCTTTCGGCTATTTTATAGGCAGTACTCCCTCAGCTAAATCATATTTTGTGGGTCTGACTATCCATATAAATAGGTAAGTCTTTTATATGTACAATTCTACTCTTCTACATCACAGTTTAGTAGTGGAGTACAATCCAACACAAGAATGCCATGTATGGATATGTTTGTGACCCATGCCTATAATATCACTCTCAGGAGGCAGAGGTATGTACATCTCTATGAGTTTGGGACTAGCCTGCTCTACAGAGCAACTGTCATGCCATGCTCCAATGCTATACCTAGAAAAAAGTTGTCTCCCTGGAACCAGGATATATCCCTGGAGCATGAAAGGATTTTGGGAGAGATACTCCCTTATCCTAGAGGCAGGAGGGAGGACATAGTCCCTACTCCAAATGACTTGACAGATTTTTGACTCCTCCTGGAAGGCAAGACCCTCCCTGTGGAGTGGGGACAGTAATGGGACAGGAGCCGAATTAGGAGGCATGGGAGGGAGGGACTGGGAACTGCGATCCATATATAAAATCTGATCTCCAAAATACACAAAGAACTCAAGAAACTAGTCAACAAAACACCAAATAACCCTATTAAAAAAATGGGTTACAGAACTGAAGAAAGAATTCTCAATAGAGGAAATCAAAATGACTGAAAGACACATAAGGAAATGCTCCACATTCTTAGCTATCAGGGAAATGCAAATCAAAACAACTTTGAGATAATATCTTAATCCTGCCAGAATGGCTAAAATTAGAAACACCAATGATGACTCATGTTGGAAAGGATATGGAGAAAGAGTTACACTCTGCCACTGCTGCTTGGAGTGCAAACCCATACAGCCATTTTGGAGATCAGATGGCGGTTCCACAGGAAAATGGGAATTAGTTTACTACAGGACTCGGCAATCCCCCTCTTAGGCATATACCCAAAGGATTAACATCCATGCAACAAAGACATCTGTTCAACTACGGACATAGAAGCACTATTTGTAATAGCAAGAACTTGGAAGCAACCTAGATGCCCCTCAAATGAAGAATGGTTAATGAAGATGTGGCACATCTACACAATGGAATTCTACTCTGCAGAAAAAAACAATGGTATCTTGAAATTCGCAGGCAAGTGGATGGCACTTGAAGAAACCATCCTGAATGAGGTAACCCAGTCACAAAAAGAGGAACACAGTATGTACTTATATATGGATTTTAGACTTAGATCAAAGGATCACCAGCCTATAATTCACACCACCAGAGGAACTAGGATACAAGGTGTATTCTAAGAGATTCATATGCAGTCCCTCACAGAACTGGGAAGGGAAAAGTCCCCTGGAGATCAGGGAAAGTGGGGGGGGGGGGCAGCGAATGGAGAGAGAAGTAGGAGAAAATGAGGGGGAGGAAAGGAAAACATGTGTGACCAGGAAGATTGAGCCTGGTTAGGAATAGAAGACAGGAAAGAGAGAGACAGAAACAGAGAGGGAGCACATAAAAGAGGGAGCAAATATTGGTTTGAAGATAAAATTGAACACAAACAAAGGTCTAGAGAACTACAAGACTGCCCCCAACTAACAATTTGAGCTTCCGTGGAAGGGCTACCATAAATGAAGGACAAGTCACTGGGGAAAAGGATTTCTATTTTTGTTTCCACAGAAAATGAAAAGATGTGGATTCCTTCCAGACTAATGTGGATTGTTCAAGACAGCCCACCAGAAACAGAGTACAAGGTGATCCTACATTCAAAACAGCTAAACAAAGCAGCCTTACAAACTACAGCCAGGATTTCTGAATCTTCTTCGAATACCCCATGACAGTGCCCCTTACCAGCAGGAAGTCGTTTGGAAAGAACAATTCACACATTCCCAAATATTGTCTATAAATGTTTGTTTTCATTTAAATGGACTTTGCTAAATAAAATAAAATAATAATAAAAAAAACTAGCTACAATTATGAGGCAAGCCAGGAGATAGTGTCAAACATATGCCTTTAATCCTAGCTATTGGAATGCTGAGGCAGTTTGATCTCTCAGTTCAAGACCAGCCTGGTCTATATACTGAGTTCCAGAAAAGCCATGGGTACACTATGGATTTGATTTCCTCTAGTGGGATATCAAGTTCTCTTCATTTGATATTTTCCTGTATAGAATAACCATTATTAAATATTCCTTGGTCTTGATTGAAAAAAAATAATAAATATGTAAAAATCAAAGAAAAAAGCTATATCAAAAAATCAAAAATAAATAAATATAAGTATGTACAGAAATAATGAAAAAAGTATTTTATAAGATACACACAAATAACTAAACATAAATCTTGTACCTAAGAATTAAATGTGTACTGCAGAAGTTATAGAAGACACTGGAGAAATTAGGACTCTCCAGGTTTGGCTACTTGCCATCCTGTGCACCAAAAGAACTCTGGTGCTGACTATCAATGTCTTTCTACACAAAGCTCTCTGATGGAAATCAAATGCTTTCCACTGTGTGAAATATTCATACCCCAACACCCAGGTATGGGGAGTTGCTAGGACCAGATGGTACTTTACAGAACACTGAATGTGGCCAAATTTTCCCAACAAGCAACCTGTAGGGCCTGCCACACCAACTCCCAGGCCTCCCCATCCCATCCTGCCCATCTGAGGATAACATCCCCTCACTCACCATGTTGTGGCTTCTGTGCTCATCCATGGTCCACTCACAATGTACTACAGTACCACTAGCAGAACAGAAATCAATACACTGGCAGTTGTTCCACTTAAAATGAAGCCCGAAGCAAGAGTAACAGCCTACAGTGTGGTTATAGGAAGTGTCCTGCAATGCCTGTGACTGGCTGGTTGGCCTGGTTTTGCTGACTGGCTGGTTAAGCTTGAAGAAGAGCACTTCCCCAAGGGTTAGAGTGTGCTTAAAGACACATCACAGGGTTCCTTGGCTCTGGCATCTACTCAAGACTCAGACGTTGTAGACACCTGTAGGGACACAAATCTCAATGTCACTTACTCCTGTCTAAAACAGACAACCCCAATGTCTTCCAACAGTGTGAGATCATCCTCTTCCCTTCCACACAATGTGCAGATGTTGCAGATACAATCACACAATGCAGACTGGAATGATTAACTTATTCAATAGAGAGAAGGGTGCCCAGATTATTAAAATCTTGAGAGATTTTAGGGCATATGGCACAGAAGAAGTTTTTTCTGTGGCTTCTTGCTAAGGTCAGGGGACCTGGGTGTACATTTTATCTAGTTGTCACAGACACTTCAGGAAACCATGAAAGGGAAGGAGCAATATCACAAAGATGATATATCTTTTTCCTGTTAGCTGCTTGGGTGATAGCTCTAATGCGTTGGGAGTTTTATTCCTGAAATACTTGACAAAAGAGTAATAATATAAAGTGTTGTCTTCATCGTAATTTGAATACTCTAATACCTGTTGGAAAGAGAAGGCAACACCCATACCTAAACACTGAGTCAAAATAGAATACAGATGCAGATGGAGCGGATTAAGACCAAGTGGCAGAAACATTGAGACAGCTGACCTGAAGAAAGAGGAGCTAACGGGTCCCCAGGCTGATAGCTGGCAATCCAGCATGGGACTGACTCAGGCTTCCCTGAATATGGGTCTCAGCCAGAAGGACTGAGCAGTACTAGGGACCTCAGACAGTGGAACTAGGATGTATTCCTGGTACACAAAAGAACCTCGCAGAGAAATTCACCATGGAGGAATACTGCCTTAACCTAGATACAGGAGAAAAGTCCTACTCCCTACATCAAATGACATGACAGATCTACATGACCCCACCTGGATGGCATTGCCCTACATGTGGAAATTTGGTGACGGGATGGGAGGGCAGGGTGGTCAGAGTGCATGTGAGGGAGCAGAGAGTGTAAGTGGGAGGGGTGGAGGGAGGTGTGGAGAGGGAACTGGGATCGACATGTAAAAAACAAACAAACAAAAAAAAAAACAAAAATTCCCTAGCAAGGAACTTTCAGGCTGGTGGTAATGCAGAAAACCAGGGTAAACAGCACCCAGCCCCTCCTGATACAGAAGTCCTAAGCCATGATCATCCAGGATCCATGCTGTGTTGCTGGAGGCCTAGGTGCATTGGATCAGCTGGTGGGCATTCAGAAAGAAGAGAAATTCTGATCTATGGAGGTGAATAACTGAAGCTGCCCCTGGCCCTTCCCTCCTCTCCTCAGGTGGCAGTGACTGTGACTGGAGGGACCACACAGAAGCATGCAGGTACAGGGTGGGGGGGGTGAGGTAGAGGATAAGGAGGTTTTGGGGAGAAAAAATATAGTAAAGGTTTTTATGTCAACTAAAAAATACAACTATCAAAATCTATGGTAAATAGATGTGATGGCTATGTGCAGACTTGGTACAATCAGTCTGAAGCAAAGAAAACAAAATAAGATAACAGTGGTCTAGTAAACAATTCAAATGGGCCTGGAGATTTATACGTCAACGCAACTCATCAAAGTAGCACAGAGAACATCAAAAGGAACTTCAAGTGTTACAAGTATGAATCCACTTCTCTAGGCAATAAAAGATAGAACAGGAAAAAGGATTGGCAGGATCCAGAAGAGTAGAAAAGAGATAAAAATAAAATTACAATGAAAGATAATATAAAAGGAGAGCTGGTGTACCCCACATAATCTGTAAAAGGAGCCAACAATTAAGAGAGCAAAGGGTGCAGAGAGGTTCAGGGGAAAGCACCATAGCAAGAAGGTAGTCAGGAATTAAATAAATAAATAAGATTTCACTTCAGGCATGCAACTCTGAGTAAGATTCAGTGATAAGAAAAAAGAAAAACAGAAAAGGAGAGATTTATCTACACTAGGGATGTCTGAGAAAATCAGAGAAAAAGACTACAGGTCATGTTAAAAGTTATAGAGGTTCAAAGAAAAGTAGTAAATAGGTCAGAGGAAGATATAAACTGTTTGCTGTGGGCTCTGATATCTACAAATATAAATTCAAGATTAGTAATATGAGTTAAAAATTTTGACCATACCAGGTTAACTGTTTAAAAGTTCCATTTATTTCTCTCAAGAAAAATATATGTACTTGTCAAAAAGTTCTGTGTTTCCTGTTACAAACCTGTTTATTGCAAGAGTAGAGCTAAAACAAAAATGGTTTAAACATTTTTGCTGTCCAATGCTAACAGCCCTCATCTAAAAATTTATCTCTGAGCACTGGTCATTAAATTCAGATATTCAGAAAATCAGATGTCCTTTTAACGTAGATGACATTAATACTGTTTTATGTCTAATGCTGTTAAAAATTGAAACCAGTTAAACTGTTACAATTAGCAACACTGGAAATTAACATAAATTTAACAGTCACTCAGGTCATAATGGTTTTAAAGACATAAAGGGTGCTTAAATTTGATATTACAAAAACAAATTACAGGATGTTTCATTGTTTTATAAGACAGTTTTTAAATGTTTAAATTCAGAAAGTTACAATTTATTTGTGCTTCTATTACATTGTTAATGTTTGTAGTTAAATCAAAGGGCTAAAATTTAAGATCACAGCCATAGACTGTATATACCAACCAAAAGTTGAGATGCTCATTTTTTATGATACAAAAGGAATCCATCCTTGGTTTTGCTAAATTTGGAAGCATAAGTTATTTAGATAAACTGAGTCACACAGCAGTTTTATGTTTCCCTAAAAGGAGTTTCAAAATAAAATCAGTATTTTTAAAGCTAAAACTGACAATGCAAATTTCTAGTTTTATAAAGGCTGTAACCTTTATAAATGTTTCCGTTTTCATTTAAATGGGGTTAGTTATACAAGATTTTCTCTCTGAAATCCTAATTTTCTCACATACATTTTAATGCTGATTGTTCAAATACAATGCCTGCTGACAGATAGGACGCAGCTCAGACTGTATACAGGCTCCAGAGTACTGGAAAATTATCTGCACCATCTTTGCCTAGACAAAATAAGGTCAAACATTTCCAAGTCACAGTTCCACAGAGGAAAACAAACAAACAAACAAAACAAAAAAAAACGACAAAAAAAAAAAAAAAAACCTCTCACATTATGCACTTGGTGAAAAACTTCTCCCCTCAATGTCATAGACAATTGATTATGGCTAGTAATATAAGGAATGGTCCCTGTCATTTTTTTTAATAGATTCAAAAGTTACATAAAATTTATCCTTCAAAGGTCTCTGATACTCTTGATGGTTTTGCTAACCAATACTTTGTGACCTTGGCAGTAAAGGCAGCCTTAATATGGCTCCTAAAAAGGATCTAAAAATATGAAGACATATAACTTTTTTTGAACAATTATTTATTAATTATGCACACAGTGTTCTGCCTGCATACATGTCTGCATGCCCAAAGAGGGTAACAGATCTCATTATAGATGTTTGTGAGACACAATATAGGTGCTGTGAATTGAACTCTGGAACTCTAGTAGAGCAGACAGTACTCTTAATCTCTGATCCATCTCTCTAGCCCAAGACATATAAGTCTTAAAGATAGAAAAATAATTTACAATATAAAAATTCAGAGCTTAACATTTAATTAAGTTCTCTTAAGCTATTGAGCAGTGACTCCCAGCTGTTTAGTCAAAAGCTCAAGGTTTTATGATTTATTTTGGTTGTCATCTAAGTGTAAATGTGAAGGACTTTTCATCAGGCCTAAGGTATGTCTGACCAATCTTTATGTGGATCTCTCTTGACAGAAGAAAAATGTACAAGCTTCTAACTCAAATCTGTAGGTTTTCCTAGGACTCAAAGGCATAAGTACATTCCTGCTGTTTTACAGATACCCAATATCTACTTTTTCAAAATATAGATTTTGGTACAGATTGGTGATGATAATGTATCTAAAACATTTATGTCCTTTTATACAACACAGTTTATATAGGCTTCAAAGGAACAAATGTCATAAAGCTTGGATCCAGTCAAAAGGACTGCGGACAAGTACAACTTTCCTGAGGATGGAATTTTCTCTCTGGTCTTGATGTCCATCTTGATCAATACAGAATTCCAAACACACACATACACACACATATATATTTTAACTTATGTTCACAAGTTATAACATGTCTTAGCAAATGTGTGCTTCTAGCAGATGAGCATCAGTTACTGACTACATCCTGCTCCTAAATACTGCTCTCGGCTTAGTGTCATAGCTGGTGTGAATGTTTTACAGGGTCTATCTATAAACTAATGCCTCTGATAAATGTTCCATTTCCTGAATCCCCCTGTTTTTATTTATTTATTTTGTTTGTTTGTTTGTTTGTTTGTTTGTCTGTTTTTTGTCTAGCATTTTACCCTTCTCATGTCCAAGAAACACCACCAAAGTAATCAGGAAGTGGTAAAAGAAAGAATACATTTCACATTTCCCCTTGTTGAGATAATATATCAAAAGATAACTCCTATCCATAGAGGGCTAGGTGACTAATCTGTAGCACCAAAAAACACCAGAAGTCTTTTACCTATCGGAGGCCCAAAAATTGGGCCTCTAATGTTCATGGCAAAGAGGGAATGTGATGAAAAAATTAATAACCAAAAGGTATAAAATTAGGGCTTATTGCAAGAATAAAGAGAACAAGAATTTCTGCCAGTAGATAAATCCCTGATTACAGAGTACAGAGCCCACATCCTGTTCTCAGGTGAAAAAGTAAAAACAAAGAAAATCCCCCAACTTTTCAGGTGTGCTTATCAATCCTGCATAAACAAATGACAGATACTATTAACTTAGATCCATGAGACCTTGTAAATTAAATTTGTACTCTATGAACTGCCTGTATTTTGGAAACCTTGTCACTGAGACTAATGGTCTCAAGCCTCCCTGTCTGTTTATCCTGTTAAAAACACTTCACTATTTTAGGCCACTACCTTACTTTTCCTATAAATTGAGGTCCCAGCTGGTTGGATTTTTAGCAATAAAAACCTTTTGCTTTTGCAGTCAGGAGTTACTTCTTTGGAGGTTGAGTAAACCAGTAGACATAAAAGCAACAAGCTGCTCAGGGAGGCTTTATAGGCTATAGAACTCCAGTTGACAGCTATTTGAAAATCAAAACACCATTGTGTCATGGATATGCCTGTATTACTTCCTGCTTACTTTTGCAGTGTTTTCTTAGCTGCAAGTAGGCTTAAATGCTAGACAATACCAACAAAAGCAAGGGGGATTCAGGAAATCGAACATTTATCAGAGGCATTAGTTTGTAGACCCTGTTGAAGATTCACATCGGCTGTACTGGTTCACCATAAGTCCAGGTAGAGCAATATTGAGGAGCAGGCTTTAGTCAGCAACTGATTCTCATCTGCC
This sequence comes from Phodopus roborovskii, assembly GCF_943737965.1. Classification (NCBI taxonomy): domain Eukaryota; kingdom Metazoa; phylum Chordata; class Mammalia; order Rodentia; family Cricetidae; genus Phodopus; species Phodopus roborovskii. The sequence goes on along the minus strand of NW_026126039.1, from coordinate 76,328 downwards.
AGAAGCACAAATCGGCTGAGACATGGTCAAAGTGGGAACAGAAGTTAAAACATATCTATTTAATTGGAACTCTTTGTTCATTACCTTTAGTAATCAAGAACGTCAGCTAGACCAGGGAGAAAATTCCATCCTCAGAATAGCTGTACTTATCTGCAGTCCTTTTGCCCTGTAAGAAGTGGATGGAAGCTTTATGACATTTGATCCTCTGAAGCCTATATGAACTATGTTATATAAAAGGACATAAAAGTTTTAGATATATTATCATTACCAATCTGTGCTGAAATCCATATTGTAGAAAAAGTAGATATTAGGTATCTGTAAAACAGCAGGCATGCACTTATGCCTTTGAGACATATATGCAGGCTGAACACTGTATGCATAATTAATAAATAAATGTCCAAATTAGACATTTATGTCTTTATATTTTTAGATCCTTATTTAGGAGCCATATTAAGGCTGCCTAATACTGACAAGCTGACAAAGTTATGGTTAGCCCAGCCAACTGAGAAGGATATATTTAATTAACTGTCCAATCTACTAAAAAAAAAAAAAAAAAAAAAACAGGGACCAGTCAATATACTCCTAGCCATAACTAATTGTCTATGGCATTGAGGGCAGAAGTTCTTCACCATGTACATAATGAGAGGTTTGTTGTTGTTGTTGTTTGTTTTTTTGTTTGTCTTTTCTCTGTGGAAGAGGAACATGGAAATTTCTGACCTTATTTTATCTAGGCCAAGGTGGTGCAAGCAATTTTTCAGTTCCCTGCATCCTCTAAAAAGTCTAAGCTGGGTTTAACCTGTCAACAGACATTGTATTTGAGCATCTTGCTCCCTGGTCAGTGTCATAACAATTCATGCAGTCCCATAATCTTCTTAAGAGGCCTAGGGTCATTTTAGGATCTGTGATTCTACGTCTGATATTATTATTGCTTTTTAGTTAACATTTAAATGCCTTATTCTACAGATCTCTGTACTATTAGAAGTCTGTCTAGGTATAGCTAAATAGACAAATTTGTTTCAGTTACTTGTTTTAACCTTAATTATTTAGAACATGTATAGGTGACAGAGTGAAGTTTATCCCTGTCATTAATTATTAATACTTAGTTTGATTATAACCAGGAGTGAATTGATAAGGATTTTCTCATCATATGAATTTAATGACCAGAGCTCAGAGATAAATTTTGATCTGAGGGCTGTTAGCATTAGACCCCAAAAATGTTTAAACCATTTTTGTTTTAGATCTATTCTTGTAATAAAAGGTAGGTTTATAACAGGAATCACACAGATAGAATTTTTTTTCCAGTCCATTAACATTTGTAAGATTTAAGGGAAATATTCTATGATCTATCCTATCTTTGTGAGTATAAAGTCCTATATGCCACTTTAAACCCAACCAAGGAATACTATAACCTTAACTATCAGTCTTCAACTCCTTCAAAGAACACAGAAGGATAATATATAAAATCTAGAACTGAAAGGGACAACTCCCCTGGTCAGATCCGATGTTCTTCTGTAATGTTTCATCTTAAGCCTATAGGCCATAGTTTATGTATGGCAGATTTTTCAGCCAAGCAAGAAATATAAAAGTGTCCTACCTGTGTTGTCAGCTTGTCAGTACCTTTTCTTCACATCCTTCAGACTGTCTAGCAGACTCTTCCATGAAGAAGGAACCATATAGCAATGTCCATCTTGTATCAGCAGTCACTTTCCTGTGTGTCCTGCATGTCCAGTCCATACAGCATAAATCCAAACAGTCCAGGCAAGAACAATATTTTGCCCAAATGGCTGGTCTTGCCATATTGGAGGCAAACTCTAGAACTTTTCAACAAGTACATAAAATTGTCTTTAGAGAAATAAATGGAACTTTTAAGCAATTAACCTTGTATGGTCAAAATTTTAACGCATATTACTAAATTTAAATTTATATTTGTAGATATGAGAGCCCACAGCAAACAGTTTACATCTTCCTCTGACCTATTTACTAATTTTCTTTCAACCTCTATATTGCTTTACATTACCTTTTGTCTCTTTCTCTGATTTTTTCAAACATCCTTAACATTGACAACACTCTCCTTTTCTATTTTTCATTTTTCCTCTTATCAATGACTCTTACTAGTAGGTTTTGTGGCTGAAGTGAATATCTTATTTATTTATTTATTTAAATCCTGAGTGTACCTTCTTACTGTGGTGCCTTCCCCTGAGCATCTCTGCACCCTCTGCACTTTTAACTTTTGGCTTGTTTTTCTGCTTATGTTGGGTACAGCAGCTCTCCTTTGTTGATGCTTAATAAGGATAAGGAGAAACAAATAGGCTGAATCGATTCAGGGAGAAATAACTTACAATATAGAAATAGGAATACTAGCTGTTCCTGGTCCCAAATATGCCTCCAGATGTACTCCTGTCCCCGTGCTGCAAGCAATAGAGCTCTTTGAGCCTCCTCTTCAAACTTAGTTCCCCCATGTAACTCCTGCTCTGTCTCCACCCCAATTGACATGGTCTATGCCACAGGTGCAAAAAAAGTGATGATCTCACCAAAATCCCCATTTTAGTCTAAAGATATGATTTAGGCTTGATACAAAAACTATATACAAAACAGTGAATAACAAGTGTGCTCTAAGAAGGGGGGGGGGGGGGGGGGGGGAAGGAAAATTGAGGACATATAAACTTAAGACATAACTACCTAGAACTAGGATGAAGGCAAAATGGGGATTACAATAGTGTTGTCCAAAGCTGGAAATCTTAAGTCTACTAAGAAATATATCTAACTAGGAAGAGAGAATAATACTTGTGATAATTTAATATTCAAACTCATCAAAGACCTGGGAAGAAAAATAACAATACTAGGGTAGGCAGGAAGTGTGGGTGGACAACTTCAAATGGTTCAGCAAGGACAGAAACAGCTACCTGGATAGTCAAGGTCTCACCTCAAGGTTGGTACAGCCAATTATTGCTAATGCCTAGAGTACCTGAGAGACCACAACAAAAGCAAGGAGGTAAAAAGTCTGTCTTACCCTAACTTGGCATGGCTCAGCAGTCTTCTAAGGCCTGAAATCTACTCAGCATTGTTTCCTTGAGTATCTGATCTTGAATCACAAAACTTTCTAGAGACTTCATTGAATCAGTAAGGCTCTTGCTTTCTCCAACTACAAATGATTCCCTATTTTTAATATTCTTAGGTATTATCTGAATGGCATGTAAACTGCCTTCCAGAAACAATGTTCTATCTGATAGCTTTCCATTATCCTCAGACATGGAACGGATTCTGCTAGTCTTTCCATCTGATATTCCAGTTTTTTAACCTTATTAGCAGCTTCGTTCAACCAGGAATTAGCTGTTTCTGCCAGCATGTTAATGCAGTGCACTGTTTCTGTTTTGGTTATTGAAGCATTTGACATAGAACAAATTCTGTTTTCTAGTTGGTAATTTTTATGTTCCATGTTTTGTATTCTAGATGTCAGCTCTCTATTTGCATCTCTAATATTCTGAATCTTTTTTTCATCAGGTTGATACCCATTGTCTTTACAAAAAAAAAAATGTATATATTGGTTAATCCATGATTTTCTTTTGTTAAAATTCCTTCTATATATGAAGTAAAGGAATTTCCAAAGTCTTCTATCATAAGATTATCCACCCTAGGTATGGAACAATTGATCTCATATATTATATCATCTTAAATTGTGAAGAATATTGTATTTACCTTAGGTGGAATTCTGCTGTCCTCGAACTTTGATGGTTTTAGTTGTTGAACTCAGCTTGTGGTGGTAATGCCTGGAGGTGTCCCACCAAATCGCATCTGGCAGCAGACAATCCTTCTGATCTTGGTCTCTGAAGAATAGCTCTTAACAAAATAAGGCAAGCAAAATTTTGTTAAACGAATGAGTGAAAGGAGCCTTGTGCAAATTTCTGAGGACCACAGAGCTAACAGGTGTTGCCTCTTACTGGCGCCTTTGGGCCTCAGGAAACACACCAGCTGGGCAGGCGCCAAGTGAGCCACAGCTGCAAATGCAAAGTGGGGAATTGGCAAAAGATGAGCAGTGTGAGCTTTCTCAGGGCTGCGGTGGAGGTAAAGTTGTAGCGCAGTGGCAAATATTCCACAAGCTGTGGTGTGTCCACCTGGTTACTCAAGGAACCCTGCCCATTCGGGGATGGTGTGAGAAGTGAGCGGAGTCTGCCACCTTGGTGAAAACCAGGTCCGGTAAAAATCCGGATTCCGCTTCTGACACCAGATATTGATGTTCGATAAGGATCAGGAGAAAAAAAATAGGCTGAATAGATGTTTATTCAGCGAGACATAACTTACAACATAGATGAACTACAGCAGGTTCCCGGTCCCAAAAAGCTGTTCCTGTGCTGCAGGAAAGAGAGCTCTCCCAGTATGCTCCTCAAAATCAGTTCCCCCAGGTCACATCCAGCCCTGTCTCCACCCCCCAATGGGCGTGGTCTATGCCACAGGCTGGGACAAGGTGAATATCTCACTATGAATACTGAATGCTCCATTTAATTCATATGTCAAAATTTAGTCAACCAATGGTGGGGCAATGGCAGAGGTGTTCTATTAATATGTATAAAGAGTAAATAGAAATTGCTTCCCCTAATACTAAAGACACTCCATAACTGCACATATTATCTGCCTTAAGGAACCACATATTTGCACATATTCCCTGCCTGAAGGGTGTCTATAAGCCTGTATGTGCCCAAATATATTGCTTTTAGATAGGAGATATTCACCAAAAAAGGCCCAGACAACCTATGGTAGGAAAGGTAATATATTAGGGACAATAGATGTTATTTGTGCTCTCTGTATCCATGACAAGTTGGAATGGATTCCCATATAGGATTTCAGACAGGACAGGCAGGCAGAGTTTGTTCCAGAACTGTCACAGGCACTCAGAGAAGCTTTACATGGAATTAGATGATGAGATCCATCTTTAACTACTTGGTGGCAGTGCACATGTTTAATATCAGAACTAAGGAGGTTGATAGTAATCAAAAATGAAATTCAATAATAAAATAAAACACATAAGGAAGAATTAGATTCACCTTAATATGAGTCTCACCATCTGGGGGTATCCTGCATGTATAAAGGGAATTGAATGAGTAGGCTCTCCTTCAGTTGCTCCTTGCCCTATTTATGACTACCAAGTTTATAACTTTACTAGCTTTAGAGCTTTCTTCTTTGGACTTGAAGAGTATAACGATGACCAGGTGAGACATGCACCCTGGTGATTTAAACAACTGCTGTGGTCTTCAGATTCCCATTGCTGGCAGCCATTTTTGGACTACCTGGACCACAGCCTATGAGACATTATAATAAATCCACATTCTACATATATGGAGAGATTTATCCTACCATGCCTGTTCAAGCAGAGAACTTCGAAAAATGAAATTACCTTTTGCTTTCTTTTGATTTTAACCTGCTACTGAACATGTGTCAACTAACAATATTGCTCACAAATGCAAACTTCCTAGTTCTGTTCCTCTCCAAGTATTCAATTTTCTAGGAAGACAACTTTTTCCATTACTATGTATTTTCCAAGCATTTCCTCTGATTTTCAGTGATAAAACTCCTTCATTCGTAGAGCCATCATCCAGCTTTCTAGGAGGAAAAGATGATACTATCTTGTTTGTCATCTGAATGCAGCTTCTCTTTCCTGATGTAAGTGCCAGTGGTGGTCCAGTTTTCTTCTAGAAACACATAGTTCAGCCAGTTGGGCAAGATTAGCCCAGATGACAACTGTTTGAAAAGGTAAACACTGTTGTGTTGAGAGGTTGACTGAGCAAGCAAGACATCTGTTTAGGTCCTGACTCATAAAGAAGGAACATAGCTCCTTCTCAAACACATCAATGAGCTTAGGAGATTCATTATCAGCCTGGTGACCTAGACTTAGACCCTCAGGTATTGACAATGAAATAGATTCAGTCCTTTAGCATAATGAAGATGCTTAGGAGAGAATGCAATTGTTTGAATCCAGGGCCTTGGTGGAGGTGTTGCTTCATATCTTGTGAACACTACTTTTCTCACCACATGGAGCTGGGGTTATCGGTCCCAAGGCACTGAGGGCTTATTCAGTAAAGTTCCTCAGATACACTGTGTTCTCCATCATGATACAATGCATGAGTAGCCTTTGCATGAGCTGGTCAAATTGAAAGATAACTCCCATTTCTTCCATCTCCCCCTGAAAGTAGGGAACTGGAAGATATTCCTGATAAGAAGCTTACTTAGAATAAGACATAAGTCAAGCAAGACGTCCCTTCCCCAGGTTTTATCTTTTCTTTCTTCTGCCTTTCCTCTTTCACTCATCTTCACACACCTCTACCCCAAGACCTGTCAGTGAAGTGTGAACATCTGTTTCATGTTACTCATATACTATTAAATAATTATGATACTAATTTTCTGTTGAAGAATTTAATTGCCTTCCTGGCCTTACTTGCTGTTTCTTATTACTATTGAAATTCTTCAAAGTTTCAGTTGTAATCTGACCCTGAAAGAATTTTAAAATGGCATTACCTATGTAATGCAAAAGTCTGCTTTATAAGCCAGGTTTTTGGCTGTGCTTTCCTTTAACCCCAGTACTCAGGAGACCCAGGCAGCCGATTTCTGTGAGATTGACACAAGTGTCATAAACACAGCTAGTCTCATTACAAACAGCCAGTTCATGCATCTGGGATAGCTCCTGGTTGCACTGCCAGGGTTCCTTGAACAGATCAATTCAAATAATTATCACAGACATTCACAGGGTTTAGTCTGATGCAAGGAAAGTCCTCCAACTCTCAGTCCACAGTCTGTGAGTGCTACTAAAAGAGTATTAGGGGATGGGGGATTGTGGGAGTGGGCTTTTCTAGTTAAAAGAAGTATGTCACTGGATGTGGGCAGAGACAGGCATTGATGTTTCTTATATACAGGATGCTGGCCAGTGTGTTGGTGAACATCCTGTTAGCTCTGAGTGAAGATTTAAGGACACTAACCCCCAGTACCACATTCACCTGCAGGCTGCCTTGCCCTACCCATAATGATGATTAACTGAATCTTTGAAATATTAAGTGAGACAACTCAAATAAATGTTTTCTTTTTAAGAGTTCCCATGGTATGTAGTATCTCTTCACAGCAATAAAATCCTAACAAAGACAGATGTGGGTACCAGGGGCTAGGATATTGCTGTGAGAGGCTGGCCCTATCATAAAATTTCTTTGATTATTTTTTTATGAGTATAGTTGATCTGCTAGCTTGTGTCTCCCGTTATGTCTATTCATTTTGATTTTCTTTCCTCAGTGCTATAGGCTTTTTAAAGGGCCAAGGAAATATCTATGTGAACTTCCAATTCAGTTTCCTTCTAAGGAAACTTGATGAATACATTATAATGTCCAAGCAATGAAATAATGTGGGAAGTACCAGAATTATATGACTATATTGTCAAAGCAGACATTTACAATGTGTTTATCACACTTCCTGTTTGACCCCTGAGAGAACTTGAGCAAGCCTGAAGCTGTTGGCTAGAACTCCTTGCCCCAAGGCTGTTTTGGTACTCCTCCTGTTTTGATAGCACACCTCATGACAGCACACCTCATGACAACACACAGCTCGTAGGGAGGAGCTAAGCCTAAAATTCCTGTAATTTTCCACTGTGCTGTAAGTCAGTATTTAAGACCATTCTTTCCCCTCAGTAAACTGCATTTGGTGTTCTGTCATTGCCATTGAATGAATGATGCTCTGTCTTGTCTTTATTTCAATCTCTAGGCCTTCGCCCGATTTGTGGAACACATCCTGGCACAGGTGCTACAAGTGTAGGTCCCACCAAGATTGGGAAAGAAAGGATCATCTATGAGATGAGATCACCCTTGAAGGCTGGCCCGCAAAAGTAAGTGAATGAGGGTGTATTGAAGGATGAGTGCCAGTAACTGTAAGGAAATGCTCAGTGGACTATTAGTGGCCCTATTGAAAGACAGGGCAATAGGACTAAAACAAGACAGGTAAAGAATTCATTGCAACAATTTCAAAGAAAAAATGGCAGAGATGAATAGGACTTTTGAGGAATTACAAGATTTAGAATCTGAACAATCTATCAGGGGAAAAGAGGGATCCCAACTAAGAGATGATAGTCATGCTATAACTGATGAACTGGATACTTTGGAATCAGAAACTGAAGCTGGTGAGCGTATATGCCAACTGCCAAGACACAACCCCTTTTGTGATTCTGATTCTTTTTGTAGGTCCTCTGTACCTCGAGTGTTAAAGGATGAGGCCAAAAATTTAATAACCAAGGTAGAAGCGTTAGAATAGGAAAGACAAGTGTTTCCAGTGATTGAGACACTGAATCTGGAGGATACCATGGTAAGGGAGCACAGCCCATTAAATTTTAAGGATATAAAATAGCTTAAAGAGGCTTTCACTGTTTATGGGCCCCATGCTCCTTTTACTCAGACAATTTTTGATTCTTTTGCAGCATTAAATTGCACCCTTAGTGATTGGATGCAGTTCTATAGACTTGTGCTGAGTGGGGGTGACTATTTGCTCTGGAGAGGCAAATTTCAAGAATTTTGCAAGGAAACCACACAAAGTAATGCTCCTACTGGATTTCCTGCTAGGAATTTAGATATGCTCACACACACTAGGCAATATTCTACACTTGCAGCTCAAATTTTTTTTGACCCAACAGTCCATGCACAAAATGCTGTTGCTGCTACTAGACCTTGCAAAGCCCTGCCTAATAAGGCTGCAGGAGATCAACTATCTAAGGTATGGCAGGGACTGTCTGAGCCCTATTCAGATTTTTCAGACCGCCTCCTACAGCTGCCAGGCCACATATTTGGTGATGTTGGAAATGCCGTGCCCATTGTTCAACAATTCACATTTGAAAATGCAAACAAGTTTTGTAAAGAGGCTTTAAGTCCCCATAAGGCCAAAAGTCTTAATGAGTATGTATGCATATATTGGGACATAGATCTTCATCACATTTATGGGCCAGGTTATAGCTTCAGTCATGCAAATAGGTGGGAAGGATGGAGGAGCCAGACAAAAGAATTGCTTTGTGTGTGGACAACCAGGATATTTCAAAAGGAATTGCTGTGGCTCCAGAATGTAGTACTCAGTTTCCTAAATGGTCAGCTGATAGACATACAAGTCTTTTTTCAACTTTTGTAATAACTCATAACTCTGTTAATCTTTGGGGAAGAGATGTGCTTTGGCCATGGGAGCAGTTCTTACTACTGAGCCTGTGAAAAATATGCTGGCTGACCAAGGTTATATACAAGGAAGAGGACTGGGTAAATTCCCCCAAGGTGACCCTCAGTCTGTTCTATCTAAAAATTTAATTATCAAAAGCGAGTGAGATCACTCTGAACTGGGAAATTTTCCCTAGGGGCTATTGCTATGCACCTTGGTCCCATTTCTATTATCTGAAAAACTGATGACCCAGTATGGGTGGAGCAATGGCCACTATCTATTGAGAAATTACAGGCTGCACATCAACTTCTAAAGGAACAATTAGAGGCAGGACATATTGTTCCTTCTACTTCCCCATTGAATACTCCAATCTTTGTTATAAAGAAAAAAATCTGGAAAATGGAGACTCCTACAAGATTTCTGAGCTGTTAATGATTGCATGCAAATTATAGGAGCCACATACCTGGCTTACCATCCCCTGTAGGTATCCTCAAGGTTATCATTTGTTATTTATAGAGCTAATAGATTACATTTTTAGCATTGCCTTGCATCCTGAGGGTAGTGAGCGATTTGCATCTGGCATACCTTCTATTAATTTTTAAAAGCCTTATAAGAGATATCAATGGGTGGTGTTGCTTCAAGGAATGGCCAATGACCCACAATTTGTCAAATTTATGTACCATTGGCCATTGCCTCCATTACAGAGAAATTTCAATCCCTGTATATTTTACATTATATGGATGATATTTTTTTAGCCAGCCCGGATTCTAAGGAAATGAAAGAGGCTTTTGGAGAAATACAACATAATCTTCAACTAGCTGGCTTAAGAATAGCCCCAGAAATTGTGCAACAAGAATTTCCCTATCAATACCTTGGTCACCTATTGTTATATTCTGGTATCAGTCCTCAAAAGATTACTTTAAGCCTGGATAATCTGACCAAAATTAATGATTTTCAAAAATTATTGGTAGATACAAATTGGGTTTAATCTAGTTTGGCCCTAACCACTGGACAGCTTAGACCCTTATCTGATATTTTACAAGGAGATTCTGATCCCACTTCTCCTCACTCCTTAATGCCTGCTGCATGAGAATACATACAATATTTGGCAAATGGATGTCACTCACCTGCCTTAAGCTAGAAAATTAAAATATATGCAAGTTTCTGTGGATACATATTTTAAGGTTGTTTTTTGCATCTCTAACCTGGGGAGAAAAGATTAAAGATGTCATGTCTCATTGTTTACAGGCCTTTGCCTATATGGTGTTCCTGATATCTTAAAAACAGACAATGGCCCCACATATGCTAGTCATCACTTCTTGGCCTTTTGCAAGGAACATCATATCAATCATGCATTTGGCATCCCACACAACTCTATGGGACAAGCCATCGTGAAACACACTCATGCCACACTTAAACAATATTTTAATAAAATAAAAAGGGGGAATATAGGCTCTTCCTCAATTCTCAATTATCCACTATACTTTTTAATTTAAATTTTTTGACTGTAGATAAAAATAACTTGCCTGCCATGGAGAAACATTGGAACAAACCCTCCCAAACATTGGGATGGGTCAGATGGAAAGACATAATTACACGGCTATGGCAACCGCCCACCCCCACTATTAGCTAGGGTCTGAGGGGCTGTTTGTGTTTTTCCCCGAGAAACAGAGAAACCTATTTGGATACCAGAACAACATGTTTGTCCTGTGGATCCTAATCAGGATCCTAATCCTGCTGTACTGGAATCCCTGGCCCATGTAGGATCAAGTGGTTTGGGCCTTGGTGAGGAACCCCACATCCTGATGCCAGTTAGTCAGGAGAGAACATTCCCTGCGACTACTGGTTGCCAATGTGCCAATAGAAACTTCATTACTGAGTAATTTGACCTTCCTGACTCAGGGGAGCCTTGGCTTCCAGAGAGTGCTTAATTTTTCTCAATTGCCCAATGGGTGATTCTTGTTTTTATGCATAGCTTTGAGTAATGCCTCCCTAGATGATTTTCACCCCAATGTCAGCATGAGCAATTGCTGGGGACTCAGAGAGGTCCTATAACATAAACTTCCAGCAGGAACAGGAAGATGCTGCTATATGGCCCCTATATCAGGGCCCCTATGCTGGAAGCTCCCCAGGAAGTTATGACTTGCATAGGCACTTGCCTTGGAGACACTGTGCTCCACCTTTAAAGGATCCTTGGGGATGGAAAAATCTTTCAATAGTTCTTCTACAACCTTCTTCCTGAGCAATTTATGGTCCCCGTGAGACACCAGTGCCCTGGTAGTTCCAGTTCCTGACCTCGCGCCAAGGGGGGGGGGGGAAGATTCTACAGCCAAGAAGGGACTTTGATTTCACTGCTGCCATCATTCCTGTCATTGCTGTGTAGGTGACTGTCGCTGTCATTGCAGGGATTGCTGTCGCTCAGTTCGCTGCCAATGTAGAGACTGTTAACCAGCTGGCGGGCAGAATCAGTGAAGCCCTAACAGCAGAGAATGCCCTGCTTGAATGCTCTTATTGGATTTGGACTCTCATATTCAGTTTTGATTCTGACTTAAATCAGCAAACTGCCTCACTTCAGGAACAATTAGGGGTTTTGGGTTGGTATAGCAGGCCTCCTGCTTTCATTCTGTCATTCCTCTTGTATCACCTTGATTGGAATGCAAATGTCTCTGTAGGGGTCAACAGCCTCAATGCTGGCAGGGCCTTGTCTTTTGTAAATTTTAACAGTGTTTTGGCTGACCAGAGAGTAGAGGTCAATAAGACCTGAATTACTCCTATTTCAGCAGATGGCAGTGGAATGCCATGGCCCAGATTGGAGGTTGGTCACAGATTTTGAATGGCACATTGTCTCTCAGCAAGTTGGAGCCAGTAGTGGTTGGGGTAGGGATTCTTGTGCTATGCATGGTCTGACAGTTCTTTTCACAAAAGAAACACAGTCTGGCCCATGGCTCTCCCAATAATCATGGGTCTGTTAACAGATGCTGCAGAAATGAGGTACCCCCATGATGGGCAACTTGCAGTGAAGCCCCCCCCAGCCTAAAACATGAGGTTGCTGGGGCCCCTGAAGACCGTTAAGGGGTGCCACACTCTGCGAGACCTAAACTAGGGGTCTCTCATAGAAAATAAAAAAGGGGGAATTGTAAGAATTAAGACCTAGACTAAGAATTTACTCCCCCTCCATCTGCCCTCAGGGCAGGCAGTTGTAACAGCTGGAAAACAGGAGACATGTTTTGTAATGCAAAATGCTATTGTTCCTTTGGCTTCTGCAACCCTGAATGCACACTAACCTGTTCTTGGAACCTGAGATGACTAACCACAGGCTCTGGTTCCCCCTCCTCCATCTAGTGCTGTGGTATATAAGCTAGCCCCCAGACTAAAAGGAAAATAATGAAGAACCTTCTTAATATAAAGCAAGAGTCCTGTGTTCTCAACATCTACACAATCCCCAGCTTCTCGGGCTTTGACAGCAGTGTAGGCGCCACACAGAGATGTGTCATTAGATAGCTACACACCTGGTTAAGCGCCAAGTCACTAGTTAGCCACACAAATAAGCCGTTAGTTAGCCCACCCACACAAAGCCACTAGTTGCTACATACACTCAGTCACAAGTTAGTCACACACCTAAGACGTTAGTTAGCCATACAGGTAGGAAATGAAGTATGCAAGATCATCCATAAACAGGCAGCAGTGGGACACAGATTTAATCCCACCTCTGAGGAGAAAGATACATGTATCTATTAGCTCAATGCCACTCTGGCCTACTAGAGAAAGAGCGATTGGAGAAAAAGGGAGAGAGTTAGGGAGATATCTACAGAGAAACATAGGGAGAGGAAGAGGGAAAGCCATTAATAAAGGGAGAGAGGGAGGGAGAGAGAAAGACTCCACCTAAAAGAGAAACTGCTAACAGAAATGTTATCCCAGCATTGAGATGGCATGCCTTTAATCCCAGCACTGTCCATTGTGAGATAGGAGGGATATGGCTGGACAGAGGGGAATATAATGTGGGAGGACACAGGAGGGCTTGCAGTGAGGGTGTTCAGTCTGAGCAGTCATTCTGAGCTTTCATAAAGACAGCCATCAATCTAGAAGGCCTTGTGACAACAGGATCGCTCCTTTGGTCTGAACACTGGTAGAGGTAAGAACTCTAGAGGCTCACATGGCTCTGCTTCTGAGATCCATCAGCTTTCACCCTCTGAGAGCTGACTCTAAATTTTATTATTAATATCTATCAGAACTTGTGCTGCAAATGTTGTTCTCTCTAGGGAAGTGTGACTTTTTTTGAAGTCAGTATAGGCAAGTTTTCAACATATTAAAAATATGTTATTTTGATTTTCAAAACTATCAATTATCAGTATATTTTTAATATCTGATTTAAGTGCATTATTGTTTTTATCTGTGATTGTTTATGCTGTCCAATATTTCTAGGTTTTACGTGTTTCATTTCCTTTCCCTCGTGTGATGATGATTATTTATTTCTGTGTAGAAAATTCTCCTGTAGTTTAGGCTTGCCTCATTAATGTAATTGATAATTGCACTAAACTTTTTTTTGTTATTTTGGCAGAAAATTTTTTCTACAGATTCTCAACCATTTATAGAATGTAACAAATAAGGATGATAAATATTGTATTCTCAAAGTAAGTTGCTTCCCTTTTTTTAGAGCAATCTTGATCAAATATCAGTTCCCTTTAAGTTGGTTGCAGTTTTTTGTGGGGGGAATATATGACAATGGCAGGCAATAAATTTAGTCAATAGAAATGTAACATCTCAAGGGCAACAACTGAGGGAAATGTCAGGTAACAGTGCCTTAGAGCCTAACGTATTTTGAGGCTATATATATATATATATATATTTAACATGTTGATCCCAGTTCCCACTCCCTCCCTCCCGCTGACACTCCCCCCCTTACTTGTACACTGACCTGCCTCCCCTCCCATCCCACAATACACATTCCACAGGTAGGGCTATGCTATCCAGGTGGGGTCATGTAGATCTGTCAAGTAATTTGAAGTAGGGACTAGGACTTCTCTCACTAGGTTAAAGCCATATCGCTCCATGTGGGATATGTCTGCAAGGTCATTTTGTGCACCATGAATACATCCCGGGCCCACTCTATCAGGTCCCTTAGACTACTCAGTCCTTCTAGCTGAGATCCATATTTAGTGGGTTCTGAGTCAGTCCCATGCTGTATTCCCAGCTATAAATCTGGGGCGTTGGGCAATTAGCTCCTCCTAGTTCAGGTCAGCTGTCTCTAGGTGTTTGTGCAATCTGCTCTTGTTGTCACTCTCTGCATCTGGATTCTAGTATGACTCACTGTTTAGTTATGGGTGTTTTATTCTGTTTCAAACAGGGACTAGATCAGGACTCCATGATGGTGGATAAGTCAGTTGTTGATCGCACTATTTATGGTAGCCTTTTCAAGGTTGCTCTAATTATTAGTGGGAATCAGTCTTGTAGGTCTCTAGAACTTTATTTTGGTTCAGTTTTCTCTTCAAACCAATAATGGCTGCCTCTTTTATGTTCCCTTTGTCTCTCTGTCTCACTGCCTCTCTCTCTCTCTCTCTCTCTTCTGTCTTTATTCCTATGCAGACTGAATCTTCCTAGTCACACATGCTTTCCTCTCTTCCCTTTCACTTTCTCCTATTTCTTTCTCCATTCACTGCCCCCCCCCACTTCCCATGTGCTCTGGGGATCTTCTCCTTTCCCCCATGTGTGAGGGACCTTATAGGAATCTCTGTAGTCTTCTACACACCGTCATCCAATTGTTCCAGCACCATTTGTTGAATATGCTGTCCTCGCCCCCATTGTATAATTTTAGCTGTTTTGTCGAAAATCAGATGTTCATAGGTGTGTGGGTTAATATCGGGATTTTCATTTTGATTCCATTGGTCTACCTGTCTATTTTTTTTGCCAATACCAGGCTGTTTTCAGAACTATAGCTCTGTAGTAGAGCTTAAAGTCAGGAATGATGATGCCTCCTGAAGTTCTTTTATTGTAAAGGGTTGTTTTGGCTATCCTGGGTCTTTTGTTTTTCCATATAAAGTTGATTATTATCCTTTCAAGGTCAGTGAAGAATTGAGTGGGATTTTAATGGTGATTGCATTGAATCTGTAGATTGCTTGAGGGGCATCTAGGTTGTTTTCAGGTTCTTGCTACAAACATAGTTGAACAGATCTTTTTGTTGTATGGATGTTGTTCATTTAGATATATGCCAAAGAGTGGGATTGCCAGATCCAGTAATTGACTGATTTTGATTTTGCTGAGCAACCACCATAATTATCTCTAAAATGGCAGTACAAATTTGAAATCCCAACAGCTTTTGAGGAGGGTTCCCCTTTCTCCACATCCTCTCCATCATAAGTTGTCATTGGTGTTAATTATTTTAGCAATTCTACCAGGAATAAGACATTATCTAAGAGTTGTTTTTATTTGCATTTCCCTGATAGCTAAGGATGATGAGCACTGTCTTAAGTGTCTTTCATCCTTTTCTATTTCCTCTATTGAGAATTATTTATTCAGTTCAATATCCCTTTTTTTTTTTTTTTTTTAAATAAGGCGATTTGGTGTTTTGGTGACTAACTTCGTGTTTTCTCTGTATATGTTTGAGATCATCCCTCTGTCAGATATAGGGTAATAGAAGACCATTTCCCAGTCTGTGGGCTGCTGTGTGGTCTCATCAACTGTGTCCTTTGCCTTACATAAGCTTCTCAGTCTTTCTGCAGTCTTATATACACACCAACAGCCAGTTATGCCACCAACATTTGTTAAAGATGAGTTCCTCCTCCCATTGTATAGTTTTAGCTGTTTTGTTTTGTCAAAACTCAGATGATCATAGGTGGGTGGGTTATTATCAGGGTTTTTGATTTAATTCTTTTTGTCTACCTATGTGTCAATACAAAGCTGTTTTCAGAACTATAGTTCTATAGTACAGTTTGAAGTTGAGGATGGTGATGCATCATGAATTTTTTTTTTTATTGTACTTGTTTTTTTTGGCTATTCTCAGTCTTTTGTTTTTCCATTCAATACAGGTTATTATACTTTCAAGGTAAGTGGAGAATTGTGATGGGATTTTGATGGGGATTGCAATGAATTTTTAGATTTCTTTTGGCAAGATTTCTATCTTTACTATATTTATCCTACCTATCCATAAGCATGGTAGATCTTTCTGTTTTATGGTATCTTCTTTAATTTACATCTTTAAAGACCCAATGTTCTTGCTATATAAATCTTTCACATGTTTGGTAAGCATTAAAGATAATTTATGTTGTTTGTGACTATTGTAATGGGTAATATTTCTCTGATTTCTTTCTGAGCTCCTTTGTCATCTGTATATTGTAGGGCTACTGATTTTTTTTTTTTGACCTTCTCTTGTATCCTGCTAGTTTGCTGAATGTTTATGTCAGCTGTAGCAGTTCCCTGGTAGAGCTTTTTGTGTCCTTTATGTAAACTGTCATATCATGTGCAAATAGTGATAGTTTGACTTCTTACTTTTCAATATGCATCCTGTTGATCTCCTGTTGTTGTTTGACTCCTTTTGCAAGAACTTCAAGTACATCATTGAAGAGCTATGTACAGAGAACAGACTCATCTTGTTCCTGATTTTAGAGGAATCACCTTAAGTTTCTCTGCATTCTGTTTGATGTTGGCTGTTGGTTTACTTGTTTATTCCTGTCTCTCCAAGACCTTTATCATGAAATGGGGTTGAATTTTGTCAAAGGCTTTTTCAGCATCCAGTAAGATGATCATGTGGTTTTTCTCTTTCAGTTTGTTTATGTGGTTGATCACATTGATAGATTTTCAAATGATAATGTAGAGAGCTGTAAAGTGCCATGCCTTAAAAATGGCGCTGGCTTCCCCCTTCCACCTTCCAGATGGTGAGCGCTCTCTGTCATAAACAAGTCCTTATTTGGCTAAGCCAGCTTGCCTGCTTCCCTATAAGAGCAGCCTATCTGCAGGGTCCACATTGCTCACTAGAGTTGTTTAGCG
This sequence comes from Phodopus roborovskii, assembly GCF_943737965.1. Taxonomy (NCBI): domain Eukaryota; kingdom Metazoa; phylum Chordata; class Mammalia; order Rodentia; family Cricetidae; genus Phodopus; species Phodopus roborovskii. The sequence continues at coordinate 59,189 of NW_026126039.1, read as the reverse complement.
CAAGGGAATTTAACTCTGTTTCCCCGGAGTTAGAAGAAGCATGTTCAAGGATCATGATTAAACTACTAGAAGAAGATCTCCCCTGAGTTGCATCTTCCTTGTTGATTGAGGTTGGGCGTGACAGGATAAGCCATCCCTGCAATGCAGGGATGAAGCCTCCTTTGTCATTGTGGATGATATCCCTGATGTGTGCCTGGATTTGATTTGCTAGTGTTTTATTGAGGAGTTTTTCATTTGTGTTCATGAGGGATATTAGTCTGTAGTTCTCTTCCTTATTTGTATCTTTTTGTGTCTTGGGTACCTAGGTACTTGTGGCCTCATAGAGTTTGGTAATGAGCCTTCTGTTCCTATTGTGTGGAACTATTGAGGAATATTGGTATTCGCTCTTTGGATTTCTGGTAGAAGTCTGCACTGCAGCCATCTTGCCCAGGGCTTTTTTTGGTTGGGAGGGTTTTGATGACTGCCTCAATTGTGTTAGACTCTATTGGTCTATTATCCAGAGGTTCCTCTCTCCCACAGCAGTGGGGCCTGGCTGGGACCCCAGGCCGTGCACCACAGTGCACTACAGGGACAGCCCAAGAGAAGGGACAATGTGCCTTCTATCCAATCCACCAAAACCCACACAAACTTGGAGAGAGAGAATTTGAGAGCATGTGTGGGAGGAGTAGAGAGAGCTTGACGATTGCACTGAGCATGCCCTGTTCAAGGAGCCAGAAGTGGAGATCAGGTCATGCGTAGTGTGCTCATTTTTGTTTGGGGGGGTTGTGCGTGGGGGAAGGGGTGGCAGCGAGGCAGGCAGGGATAGTGTGCATGGGCTAATGTGTTTGTAGGGTTTTCTAAACTGAGTGTCAAAGTGCACTATTAATGGCGAAAGGCTATATTAACGAGAGGTGAGGGGTGTGTTGCACATGACATGAGCCAGTCGGTAGCTCCAGGAGGGCATGGAGGGGGCTTTTAGAGACAAATCAGGTGAAAGGGGAAGTGGATGGAAAGGAAGCTGGAGGGGTGGTGTGGAGGGATTGAAAGCATGCTGTGCACATGCTAGCTAGGGATAGCCACATCAGAGTCTCAAGGATGACAGTGTCTCTGCCCCTTGAGTTAATGATATCAAGTTGTCGAGACATGGGGAGGCCCCCTGGAACCCCGGGCCCTACACCACAGTGCACTACAGGGACAGCCCAAGCAAAGGGACAATGTACCTTCTTACTAATCAACCAAAACCCATACAACCTAGGAGAGAGAGTATTTGAGAGCACCTGGGGAAGAGCAGAGTGAGCTTGAGTCTTGAACTGAGCATGCTCTGTTCTAGGATACCAGGTGGGCCTGAAGCACTGCACCATCCACCACAAACAGAGCAGTATGTGCCCAAATGAAGTAGAGCTGTGCATGAAGTGAAGGTGAGGGCAGCCAGGCCCAAGGGAGGGGACTGCAGAAGGCCTGTTTGCTGGGCTGTGGTGGTGGCCTGGTGTGGTGAACTCGCCTAAGCCATGGCTCAACAGACAGTGGCAGTGGCAGTAGAGCTGGGATGAGTCATCAGTGCTGTGCTGAAAAGATGGCAGGGCTGTGAGTGGGCTGGGGCTGTGAGTGGCCTGCACTAGTGCTGGTGATTCTGAGTTTGCAACCTAGGAATGAGTGGTGCAGCCACTGCTTGCTGGGCCTGTTTTCTGCCCACTCATAACACCTTGGGCTTACACATTTCCTCCTGGGTCTCCCTTTTTTGGTAGGTGCCTCTTTCCTCCTGCTTGAGGCACAGAATGGACCCCATATCTAGCATTGCAAGATTACAGCAGACACACCCCACCACTGCCTAATCTTCTGGCACTAGACTCCTGCATGGTAGTCCTTGTCATACCACTGCCTCTGTGAAGGTGCTGCAATGGAGTAAGGGCCCATGGCTGGAGATACGGGTGCTCCTGGAACTTATCTGGTCCATACCGTTGCTTACAGCTCCATCTAGTGGTGCCTCTGTGGCCAGATATGCTGCTCAAGCCCAGGCCACCAGGAGAGCTGCAGGGCTAAACCAAATGCCATTCCAGGCCAGATCATACAATCTGTGGCTACCTTGGTTGAACTCCAAAGCTGATTGCTCACTAGTTTCCTCTCTCTTTGGTCTGCTCGACTAAGGGACAGAGGAGGGGCACTGAGGCCCCATGTGTGGGAGGATGCTTTAGCTTCACACACTTGATGGATTTTGGTTGCTGCTTTGGCCAGTGGTTCTGCTCAGATTTCTCCTAATAGTTGTAAACTCACCATTGTTCCCTGGCTGCTTAGAAACTTGCATCTGGAATTTCTTTTCAACTGAGAGCCATTTGTGTCCAAGTGTTTGCAATGAACCCCATGAATGCTACTGCTCTCTACATTTCCACCAATCGCCTAGTGTTCAACCATGACCCTGGAGACCCCAAGGCATTTCAAGAGATTATCAGGATCCTGCCTTACTTGGGACAGTATCTCTCTTGCTGTGTTTGTGGACATTTGCTACAAGATCCTATTGCACCCACCAAATCCACCTGTCAACAATATGTCTGCAAAATATGTAAAGGCAAGAAAATGATAATGAAAACTTCATGTAGCTAGTGCATAGACTATGAGCACTTTGAGGGAAACAAGCAGTTAAGCATACTGGTAAACTGCTACAAGAAACTATGTGAATATATAACCCAGACAAGACTGGCACAGGACATAAGACAAACAGTTGATTGTTCTTTTGATACTTTAGCTTTACTCAATGAAGGATCGTTGTTTTGTGAGGACATAGAGAAACCTTCAGACTCATCCTTCACTCTGTGTTTGACACAGTCCCCTTTACCTTCAACCTCAGAACCCATAGCAGATCCCCATGCTAATTTATCTCCAAAGTCTGAAAGTGCCCTCAGCATTGCTATTGGCAGTTCTGTTGTCAATGGTTTGCCTACTTACAAAGGGCTTCAATAGATAGATTTGGTATAAATATCCCCTCACCCGAACATCCAAATATGATCGACATGTGTAATACTGTTGATATAAAAACTGAGGATCTGTATGAGAGCCTGTCACCTGTCTGTGACACGGTAGCCACTGATTTGTTCTCCACAAGTATTGATATCTGGAGTTTCTGTGAAGAGCCAAAACCTGGTGACTCTCTTTTGCTGAGTGATGAGAAAGTAATCCGCAGTTTAGAAACTTTCAAATACAGAGGTTGGATGTCCTAATTTGCATCCAAATTTGGAATCCACTGTATCCAGTGAACCTTTTTTGCAGCTTTCTTCCAAGTCTCTTAGCCATAATATTTTTATGTCTACCAGCCCTATACCCCATGTGTTATCATGTACAGCAGCAACTCCAAAGGTAGCAAAGTTGAATCGAAAAAGAACCAGATATGAAAGATACAGTGAAAAAGTTCAGCCACTTCCAATTTCTACCATAATCAGAGGCACAACCCTTGGGGCATCTGCTCCTGAGACAGTGAAGCATGAAAGGAAAATCTTCCTTCAACCTATAGCTACTGTTTCCAATTGAGGTACAACACCCAAGACCACCAAAACTGTACTTGTATCTACTAAAAGCATGAAAAATTGTCATGAACATGGATCCAAGAAATCCCACTCTAAATCCAAGCCAGGTATTCTTTAAAAAGACTAGGCAGGAAAGGTAAAGATTCTTAGTCATCACATTATGCCAGGAAGTCCTACCAAGTCTGTGTGCAAAAAGCCCCAGGGAAAGAAAGGATGTAAATGTGGGCATGCTATGCAAAATCCAGGTAATCTTACATGCAGCAGCTAGTACTGACATTGTTACTCTAACCAGAAAGACTGCATTCATTGCAGATGCTGAAGGCTGCCAGAACTCCTACCCAGCCAATGGGGAGAAGAAGCTGGAGGCATTTGCTGTGCCAGTGTAGGCCTTGGAGCAGAGCAGACTCACATTGGGTGTTAATGTGACCAGCAATGCTGTGTGCAACACAAGTACCAGTACCAGTGTTATCAATGTCACAGGGTCCCCAGTAATGACATCTTTAGCTGCCAGTACAAATGATAACAAAAGTTTGAATGAAGCTATGGATATGAGATTTGAATGTTAACTCAATGGGTCTTGAAGCCTACCCTTGGTAGGAAATAGCTACAGTTTTATGGCAGCTATTCTGTTGGTTTAACTTGCCGGAATTCCTGCATATAGATCACTTGTATCATGTGTTTTCATTGCTAAGTTATATGTGTTAGTGTCGTGGAAACAGTGTGCAGATAATGGAGGAGTACCCTACAATTATATGTTCTTAGTTCTTACAGAACCTGAGAGTTTGAGAACAAATGCTGATGCAAGATGCAACTTATTTATACAAAATGAACTTTGGCAAGGAAAATAACCTCATTGTTTTTGATCATGCTTTGTGCATAATCAAAGTTGATGATTAAATGTAAGGAAGTAGCATCAAGTAAGTTCATCAGGATTGTGCTAGTTTTTTTTTTTTTTTTTTAATAGTGATTAGTTTATCAGGCACAGCCTTCTGATTTCTGATGCCACAGAGAACTTTCTCCTGTTGAAAATTTGATGTGTTCAGCTCAACTTTGCACTGACATAATACCTATTATGATCATGAAAATTGGCTACTGGCGTGTATGAAGCAGTTCTTAAATCAGCAGCATCAGCAGTATTATGAAAGAAAATTTCCCACTCATTAGGATGTCTTAAGAAATCTGTCTTTTACCTATATAATAAGAATTTTGTGACTCTAAAGAAAGAAATTAAAGAAGATACCAGAAAATGGAAAGCTCTCCCATGCTCGTGGTTAGGTAGGATTAACATAGTAAAAATGCCAATCTTACCAAAAGCAATTTACAGATTCAATGCAATCACCATTAAAATCCCAGCACAATTCTTCACCGACCTTGAAAGGATAATAATCAACTTTATATGGAAAAACAAAAGACCCAGGATAGCCAAAACAACCCTATACAATAAAAGAACTTCAGGAGGCATCACAATTCCTGACTTTAAGCTTTACTACAGAGCTATAGTTCTGAAAACAGCCTGGTATTGGCATAAAAATAGACAGGAAGACCAATGGAATCGAATTGAAAATCCTGATTTAACCCACGCACCTATGAACACCCAATTTTCAACAAAACAGCTAAAATTATACAATGGGGCATGGACAGTATCTTCAAAAAATGGTGCTGGCACAAAAGGATGAGGGTGTGTAGAAGACTGCAGATAGACCCATGTCTGTCGCCATGCACAAAACTCAAGTCCAAATGGATCAAAGAACTCAACATCAATCCAGCCACATTGAACCTCCTGGAAGAGAAAGTAGGAGGTACCCTTGAACAAATTTGTATAGGAGACCGCTTCTTGAATATAACTCCAGGGGCACAGACACTGAAAGAAACAGTTAATAAACGGGACCTCTTCAAACTTAGAAGCTTCTGTAAGGCAAAGGACACAGTCGACAAGACCAAACGGCAGCCCACAGACTGGGAAAAGATTTTCACCAATGCTATATCCGACAAAGGGCTGATCTCCAAAATATTCAAAGAACTCAAGAAGCTAGCCAACAAAACACCAAATAACCCTATTAGAAAATGGGGTACAGAACTGAAGAAAGAATTCTCAATAGAGGAAATCAAAAAGGCTGAAAGACACTTAGGAAAATGCTCCACATCCTTAGCTATCAGGGAAATGCAAATCAAAACAACTTTGAGATACCATCTTACCCCTGCCAGAATGGCTAAAATTAGAAACACCAGTGATGACTTATGTTGGAGAGGATGTGGAGAAAGTGGAACACTCCTCCACTGCTGGTGGGAGTGCAAACTCATACAGCCATTTTGGAGATCAGTATGGCGGTTCCTCAGGAAAATGGGGATTAGTTTACCAGAGGACCCGGCAATCCCCCTCTTAGGCATATACCCAAAGGATTCACATCAATGCAACAAAGACATCAAGATGATAAAACGGGATTTAAAATACATACAGGTTTAGAAATGTGGATGAACAAAATTATGGCAAATTCATTGCCATAACCTATGTCAGTTTTCTGGTAACATAGTTCCTCCTACAGGAATACTCAAGGGTATAACCTTCTTGTGAAAAACAATGAACAATCACCAACTCACACAATGACATCACATAATTAAAATTAAATCAAATCTCCAAACAGATTTCCATATTTGAATATTTTTCTCTAATGAGTACTCAATCCTGTAACCATTGTGTTGAAGGTCTTAAAGTTTTCAAAGTTTTCCTGCAACATTAATTATTCCATGTAAAAGAAAGTAAGCATGAAGGATTGGGATTAGAGATAGCAATCCATCTGAAAGATCTACCATACTCTACCACATTGATTACATATATAGGGTTTCTCTCCAGTATGTGTTCTTATATGTCTTTTAAGATGACCATTACTTGCAAATGCCCTACCACATTGATTACATACATAGGGTTTCTCTCCAGTATGTGTTCTGTGATGAGATTTGAGAGTACTGTCATGTGAAAAGGCCCTACCACATTGATTACATTCATAGGGTTTCTCTCCAGTATGTGTTCTATGATGAGACTGGAGGTTCCTGGCACGTGAAAACGCTCTACCACATTGATTACATACATAGGGTTTCTCTCCAGTATGTGTTCTATGATGAGATTGTAGCGTACTAACTTGTGAAAATGCCCTACCACATTGGTTACACACATAGGGTTTCTCTCCAATATGTGTTCTTTTATGACATACTATATAACTGTATTGTGAAAAACATTTGCCACATAGATTATAGTCTTGTGTTTTCCCTCCAGTATATGTTCTAATATGTCTTTTAAGCATAGTATGTCTTGCAAATGTTTTACCACATTGACTACATTCATAGGTGTTTTTTTTTTTTTTTTTTTTTTTTTTTTACCATGTGTGCTCTGTCACTGAGAAGAAGGAAATTGTGACATGCAAAGACTTCACCACACTCTGGACTTCTATATGGTTTCTCTCCAGTATGAATTTTTTCAAGCCATTGAAGATGCCTGTAACCCACAAAGTTTTTCACACATTCATTGTGTATATTCATAGGATTCACTCCCTTATGGCTTCTTTGATTCCTGCAAAGATAATTAGCATATGTAAAACTTTCTCACATGCATGAAACTAAAGAAACTTTCTACATGTATAAAATAAAGTTGTAATTTGGCCTAATTGTAAACAAGAATCAGATCTTGAGTTATACATTCATAATGCTTCTTTAATGTGGTATTGTTTTGTTTTCATTGAAGATACCTGTGGATTCAGAGTAAGAGCTTTACTTCATGGCCCTCAATTATTGCATCTATTTACATAAAATCTCCCACATAATTGAAAAAATTGAAATGACTCAGAGATTTGCCATATTTATACTATTTATCATTTTTTAATTCATAGAAATCATACTACATTGGCTAAATATACCAGTACAAATGTAAGAATTCACATATTACAACGGTCATATGGGTTTACTACAGTGTAAATTGATGGTATCTTTCAGATGACTTAGGAATACTGATAAATTTGAAAGTTGTTTCACACTCAACACATATCCTCAAAGTGGGGACTACTAAATATCTTCCATTTCTTCTTGCTGTCATAAGAGAGGTACGTTGTGTCTTTCTACATTCTAAATTCACTTGGCTTGTATTTAGAATAAACTAAATACTTTTTTTCCCTACATTTTCTAATACAGAATGTCTCTGTGTTAACCTAGCTATCCTGGAACTCACTTTGTAGACTGGGGTGATCACAACCTTAAGGGATCCACCTTGCTCTTGATCATGAATGTTGGAATTAAAGGTATGGGCCACAACTGCACAGCTCTACATATGATATGTTTATGAAACTAAGAAAACAAATAAAAGGTTTCCACATAGCGTTCACACTTTGACTTTCTTTAAATCAACTTTAAGGTTTCTTCGTAACAACCTTCTTGACACTCATAAACTGACCCTTTCAATATCCATAGCAAAGTCACAAATAGATAAGTAATTAGATAAGTAATGCCTGCTTAACTACAGACTTTTTTCTTAGGAGGTCTTGGACATATACTTATCACCTATGCAACATGTATACTGTTTAAAATATCTGAATAGAATGGAACTAAACAGACTGGCATATCTACAGAATAGATATCCGGGTGCTATAATTCAAAGGGTGATATCTGTTAAGACATAGTTTCCTTCTCATTTTACACAAATGCCTTGCAAACACAGAAGAGCTACCTTTCACTGAGGTACAGGGTTTTGTGAGAAAATGACAATCATCACTTTAAGCTACACTTATTTTCACTGTTGTTCTTCTTAATATTTTAATTTTTTAAGTGTGACTCTTCAATAAAATTTCCAGGATACATTAAAATATCTGCAGAGCCAAATTTGCATAAATTTGCACATGAAAATTTACCTTCTGTGTCTTCTAGAAGTTTGACAATGATCCTTTGTATTGTGGTTATCCCAAATGTAGTCTGAAATAAGAGATAATATATGATGTATTCTTGCAAATTGTACAAAATTTAAGTAATAAATTCAATGAACCATAGAACCATGCCTCACTCACGCAATTTTCCCTTTTCTTAATCAAATTACAGAATAGTATCAATAATCAAGAAACAATTGGTCCCTTATTTTAAAACGTGAAGGAAAATTCAGTCTTACCTGTAGCAGCGAGATTCCTGTAGGTGACCAGCATCATATTTTTGTAGAGACACTTCTGAGAAGGATTTAGCAAAGCCCACAATTCCTCAGTAAAGTGGATGTGCACATCGTCATAGGTCACTGCATCCTAAAATAACACAAAGAAGTATAATACATTGTAAATGTAAACTTCTTTGACAATATAGTCATATAATCCTTGGTGTTTCCCTCACTTATTTTACACATGAACATTATGATACATTCACCCAGTCACATTAGAAGTAAACTGAATTAGTGGTCCATATGCACCATTTCTTTGGCCATTTAAGTTGCATATACCCTGAGAAAGAAATCCCAATAAACAGACATAAAGGGAGAGGCAAGCTACCAGAACAACACTACTGAGAACACATCAGAAATAAATTGTATGATAGGGAGATTCTATCATAGAAATAACCCAGGTCCTGGAACCAACTTCTGTCTTTGTTAGGTTTTCATTGCTGTGTAAAGACACAGCAGGGTCAGAGTAACACTTACAAGGAAAATATTTAATTGAAGTGTCACACTTAAAATTTCAGAGGTTCTGTTATGGCAGGGGACATGTCAGCATGGAGGCTGCTGCAGTCCTAGAGGTTAGAGTCCTTACAGCATGACTCAGAGGTAACAGGGCTTGTCTGACACACTGTGCATCATTCTGAGAATAAGAAACATCAATGCCTGACTCTACCGTGATATGCTTCCTCTAACAGGGAAAGCCCTCTCCAACAAGGACACACCACACCTACTATAACTAGTGGGAACTCACAGAGTATGGAGTGACAGCTAGGGCACCTTCAAGGCAATAAACTGTACCCTTTGAATGTGGTTGACACTTAGGTGACTTGATCTGTTAGGGGGCCCCTTGCAGTGAAACCAGTACCCAACCCAGTTGCTTGAACAGTGTTTTTGGAGCTCACACCTTATAGAGGGATACCTTTCTCAGTTGAGATAAAAGATAGAGAGGCTTGGTTCTTCGTCAGATTTGTATGCTGGACTTTGTTGACTCCTGAATGAGGGCCTTACCCTCTCTGACTATTAAAAGTTGCAAGGAAGGGAGAGTAGTTGGGGAAGAAGAGTGGGAAGGAGGGATTGGTATGTAAAATGAAAACAAATTTGAAAAAATTAAAATAGAAACAAATTTTATTAGAATCATCCACAAAAAGAGACAGGTTTTGCTCTCATTGTTGCTTTGTAATGATGGAAAAACTTAGCCTAATATTTCCTAGGCTCTGCCCCCTAGCAGTGAGAAGGCAAAAGGTCATTCTTGACTGTTTACAACAAGGTGGTTTATCGACAGCACCTGTGAGTGAATGAGAACAGGAAATAAACCTTGTCACACTACCCAGAAGCCCTAGCGAAGGCAGACTTCCTGGGCTAACCCCAGGCTTGAATAGTTCAAATTGATTGGTCTGCACTGGATGCTATGAGATGATTGGTTTTTAATGTGTGGGCTTTTTTGTAACCCTATAAAAGCTGTATGAACCCTGTACCCAGGTTTCCCAGTCCTCTAACCCACATGGACTATGGCTGTGGACCCCAGTGCACTGGAATATAAAAGACCTCATGCTTTTTCATCAAGACCGCTTCTTATGAGTGATTTGGGGGGACTACCTTTCCTGAGTTGGGGTGTGAGTGTCCACTCCCTCAGCGGGTCTTTCAGCTTCAGTAACAAAGATTTTGAAAACAAATTTGTTCCCAGTTTTTATATATTTGGATTGTGTGTGAAAGATGTTTCCCATATGTAATTATTACATACCATAGTAGAGATTGTCAGATACCCTGCATCTGGAGGTGAGGTTGTATTGAGCCTAGAATTTTGGGTTTTGGAATCTTACTCAGGTCATCCCCAAGTAGAATATGTGCTGAGCAAAACAGTAAATTTGATTTCCAGATTGAAAATAACAAGAATAAAACAGAGTACATAAATAAAAATTAAACTATAATCATTGAGAACATGATGCATTAGTATGCATATTCTGTATAAGAAAAATTTGCAACATGACTCAAATACAGTGCAAACTAAATTTCTAACACCCTATAAAATGATATCTGATTACAAAGATTCATGCAAATGGGAACCAGTTAGAATCCCAATAGGATTATGAAAACCATATAGTACATATATTGATACAGCATGGCTTCTACACCTACAACAACCATGCAGTGATCTAGAGGTGTACAATATTAGGGAAAGAACAAAGGGGAGGAAGAGAAAAAAAAATAAGAGGGGAAAACACCATCAACTTTTTGTCAAAAAAAAAAAAAAAAAAAAAGAAAAAATTCATCCACATAACCTGAGATTTTTGTGTAATGTTACCCAGCTACCGATGACTCTATGTGTTCAGAACTTATACACACAGACTCTTACAAAATTAACTCAAAAGGATGCCTAAACTGTTCTGCTTCTGACCCTGCAGTGACTGATATTTGTTTCAAAGAGAGACACCACATGGTCTAGATTTCTCTATGCAAATGGGGGTAATATTCTGCCATCGTTCAGAGAATTATATTTTAATTTAATGAGCAATGTTACAAATTAATGAGTTCTGTTTATTAAACATATCCGTATAAATAATTGGTATCCAAAAATAAAGTTTTTAAGAAGCTTGGTCCCAAAAATTCCACGGAGGGCATCCAATCATGTAGTTTAAGCAGGGATAATCAAGAGGACATAAGGACATTGCCACAGACTTAAGAAATAAGTAAAGAAATATGTCTGTATAGACAAATTGTGTTCATTTCTGGTAATGATCAAAAAGGAAAGAACCTACAACAGATGGTTATTTTTGTTGTTATTGTTTTTTTTTTTTTTTTGAGACAGAGTTTATTGGTGCAAAAATAAATAGCCTTAGTTGTCTTAGGAGACAGATACTGCAAGTTGAGCCAGTAAGGCAATGTAAGCTTTCAACAGAAAAGATAGCACCATAATATTTCATAGTACAGGAGTAACTTCGAACAGCAGATCTGGAGGGAGAAGTATTAGAAGATGAGAAAAGTAGGGAAGGCAGAACAAAGAAACGATTAAAGCTGGTGCAGGGAGTTTTGGTTAATCCATGTGTTATTCTAAGTAAGCTTCTCATGAGGAATAGCTTCTTGTATACTACATCTATGGGAAAATGGAAGCAAATGATAGACTTCTAAAAAGTCAGCAGGATTTACCATTCGATAGGACAACCTCAGAAGGCTACTCAAGCAGTGGAGTACAGGGGGAAAACAAGCAATCCCATTAACATTACTTACTAAGGCCACAGTGTCCATGGGCCTAATAAGCATAGCTCCATGTGGTTTCAATAGAGCACAGCAAGGATTTTTCAAACCTTTTCTCTGAGACTGTACATCCAAAACCACAAAAAATATCAGCCCAGTTACATAGTCCACAATAGTTCACCCAGACCCGTTTTGGCTGAATATTTTAACTATAGCAATTTGTATTCATGATAAGGTCTCTCCTCTATCCAGATTCTTGATAGCCCTCATCTGGGGATTCCAAGAAACTGCCCACCGGGAAAATTATGGATTATGTAGGAATGATTAACTGATTCCACATTGCTCACCTCAACTATCATTGAAGGAGGAAATCTCAGCTTATTTCCTTCCTCTCCCTTTCTGCACTGTTACTCCACTAGTATCCAAGTGGGTCATGAACTCAATCCTTGCACAAATCCCTCTTCATATATAAGTCCCCACACTAATCAGAGATCTTGGGAGTTCACTCATTTTCTGGTCTATTTTCCTTCTCACTTACCAGTCAAGGGCCAGGCAGGAAGGAAGTGTAGGTTTTTCTTCCCAGCACTGTACATGAGAAGCAGGATTGGGAGTTCAAAACAATTCTCAATTATACAGCATAAGACAACCCAAAGTTACAAAAAACTTTGCTCAACTCAGAAATCAACAATAAACATCACTTGACAAAAGGAATGGAATAAGTAAAATCTAAGAAACATAGGAGAGCAGCAGCACAGAGATACAAGCAGTAATGTGTTTAAAGAACATATTTAAAAAGATGCCAATAGCTGGGTGGTGGTGGCACATGCATTTAACACTAGTGTTCAGGAGGCAGATGGAAGCCTATCTCTGTGAGTTCAAGACAAGCATGGTATACAAGATATAGTTGTGGTACAAACAAAAAAAAATGGGGTCTCAATAAATAAATAAATATTAAAAAGAAAAAAGCTAGAAAATCAGATACCATCATTGGCTAGAGGCCTCACTTGAAGAATGCCAGGCCCCAGCTAGATCCACATATCATTGCCACCATCCTGAGTCCATGGTGCTGGATGTTTGCCCCCCATCGCTGGGCCTCTGCTAGAGACGATTCAGAAGGAGAGTATCAGGCCCTGGCTAGATCTGCCTATCCGTGCAGGAACCACTTGAAACTCTGTGTACCAGGATCTATGACCCCCATTGCCAGGATTCTGCTAGAGTGAGTCTGGGAAAAATTTGCGTGAAATTCCCCCCACACCCTAACCTGGAAATTCTCTGGATTGGCTCCATATCATGCTCTGCCTGTGGCATGTCCACAGCTCAAAAACCCATAGGAAATAGATAATCTAACTTCAAAAGAATCCAAGGGGAAAGCAGAGTAAATATATACACAAAACCACTGCCAACATCAAATCATAAGCAAAAATCATTAACCAACAATGTCCCTTACTTTCCCTCAATGTTAATGGTATTATCTCACTAATAAATAGAGAAATCCTAACAGAATGAATACGGAAACAAATTCCATCCTTCTGCTGCACACAAGAAACAAATCTAAGCTTCAAAGATAGATGTTACTCAGGGTAAAGGGCTTGGAAAAGATCTTCCAATCAACTGGACCCAAGAAGCAAGCAGGTTTGGCTATCTTAATACCTAACAAATTAGACTTCAAACCAAAATAAATAAAAAGAGATGAAAAAAGTCATTTTGTATTCATCACAGGAGAAATCCTAAGCATAAAACCTCAATTCTGAACCTCTATGCCCCAAATACAAACACAACCACATTCGTAAAAGCAATGGTATTAAAACTCAAACCTCACATAAAACCACACACACTTAGAGTGGGAGACTTCAACACCCCACTCTCACCACTAGACAGGACCACAAGTCAGAAACTTTACAAAGAAACAAAAGAACTAACAGAAGTTATGTCTCAATTGTGTTTCACAGACACTTATTGAACATTCCATCCAAACAAAAAAGAATATAACTTTTTCTCTGCTCCACATGGAACATTCTCTGAAATTTACCATATACTAGGCAACATAAAAATCCTCACCTGGTACAAAAACATTTGAATATTACCCTGTACCTTATCAGGCCACCATGCTTTATAATGGGAATTCAATAAATACAACAACAAATCACAGAAACCCTACATACTCATAGAAACTGAATAATGCTTTATTTCAACATACTTGGGTCTAAGAAGAAATAAAGAAATTACGGAATTCCTAAAATGCAATGAGGTTGTGGATACAACATACATGAATTTATGGGACACCTTGAAATCACTGCTAAGAAGGAAGTTGATTGCAATCAGTTCTCATATGAAGAAAACGGATGAGAGACACATTAGAGAATTAACAATACAACTGAAAACCTTAGGACACAAACGAAGCAAACTTAACCCTCAGGAGTAGGCCCCATTATCAATTTTTGGGCTGAAAACAATAAAGTAGAAAGCAGGAATACGATACAAAAAAAAAAAATCAATGCAATAACGAGTTGCTTTTTTTTTTTTTCAGAAAATTAACAAGGGAGACAAACCTTTATCCAAACTAAACAAAAAGCAAAGAGAGAAAATGGAAATTAACAAAATCAGAAACAAAAAGGGGTACAGAACAGTAGACACTGGGAAATCCAGGCAATTTTCATGTTATATTTTGAAAACTAATACTCCACAAAATTTGAAAATTCAAAGGATATGAACAAATTTCTTGATAACTCTTCTTAACAAAATTAAATCAAGACTAGACAAGCAACTTATATTGACCTATATCAACTAACAAAGTAGGAGCAATAATAGAATGCCTTCCAACATAAAAAATATCCCAGAGCCAGATGTCTTCTTCAGTGAAGAATTCTACAGAAAATTCATGGAAGAGCTAATATTAATAATCTTGAAACTGTTCCACACAATAGAAACAGAAGTTTCATTACAAAACACTTTTTTGAGGCTACAATCACCTTGATACCCATTCACACAAATACACAACTAAGAGAAAATTACAGAAAAACATCCCTCCTGCACATTGATGCAAAAATACTCAAGAAAATATGGGAAAACCAAATCCAGGAACGTATCAGAAAAATCATCTACTATGATCAAGTAGGCTTCATCCTTGGGTAGCAGGGATGGCTTCACATATGAAAATATTTCAAATATACCACTATATAAACAAACTAAAATGAAAAATCACATGATCATCTCTCTAGATGTAGAAAAAACCCTTTGACAATATTCAACATCCTATCATGTTAAAGGTCTTGTAGAGATCAGGGATAACAGGAATTTATATAAACATAATAAAAGCAATATGTAGTAAACACAGAGAAAATATCAAGCTGAATGTAGAAAAGCATAAGGCAATTCCTCTAAAATCAGTACAAAGACTAGGCTGACCTCTGTCTCCATATATCTTCATTATTGTATTTGAAGTGCTAGCTAAAGAAATAAGACAAGAAAAGGATATCAAGAGGATACAAATTGAGAGGAAGAACTCAATCTTTCTCTATTTTCAGAAGATATGATAGTTTACATAAGCAACCAGAAAACTCTACCATGGTACTCCTACAGCTGAAAAACACATTCAGCAATGTATAAGCATAGAAGATAAACTAAAAAAAAAAATGTAGCCATTCTATATTCAGACAACAAAGGGGCTAATAAAGAAATCAGAGAAACATCACCCTGTACAATAGCCACAAACAACATAAACTACCTTGGGGTAACACTTATCAAACAAGTGAAAGACCTATATAATAATAATTTGTGTATTTACAAAAAGAAATTAAAGAAAACACCAGGAAATGTAAAGATCTCCCAATCTCATGGATAGGTAGAATAAACATAGTAAAAATGGCAATTTTCTCAATGGCAATCTACAGTTTCAATTCAATATCTATTAAAATGCCAGCACAATTCTTCACGGACCTTGAAAAGATAATAATCAACTTTATATTGAAAATCAAAAGAACAAGAATAGCCAAAACAATCTGTATAATACAGGAACTTCACGAGGCTTCATCATCCCTGACTTTAAGATCTACTACAGAGCTATAGTTCTGAAAAGAGCCTTGTATTAGCACAAAGATAGACAAGTAGCTCAATGAAATTTAATAGAAAATCTTGGTATTATCCCACACATATATGAGCACCTGACTTTTGACAAAACAGCTAAAAGTGTACAATGGGCTAAGGAAAGCATCTTCAACAAGTGGTGCTGGTACAAATGGATGATGGTATATAGAACACTGATAGATCTATGTCTATAGCCATGTACAAAACCCAAGTACAAATGGATCCCTCCATGAATCCATCCACACTGAACCTCTTAGGAAAAAAAAATTAGAGGTACTCTTGAACTAATTGGTACAGGAGACTGTTTCCTGACAATAACTCCAGAAGCATAGACACTAAGATCAACAAATAATGAATGGGACCTATTGAAACTTAGAAGTTTCTCTAAGGCAAAGAACACAGTGGACAAGACTAATGGCAGCCTACAGATTTGGAAAAGATTTTCACCAATCCTACATCCGACAAAGGGCTGAGCTCCAAAATATACAAAGAACTCAAGAAACTAGTCAACAAAACACCAAATAATTCTATGAAATTGGGTATAGAACTGAATAGAGAACTCTAAATAGGGGGAATGATGAAATACACATAAGAAAGTGTTCAATATCTTTGGCTAACAAGGAAATACAAATTAAAACAACTTTAAGATACCATATTACTGCTGTCAGAATGGCTAAAATTGGAAACAGCAATGTCAACTTAGCTTTGCAGGTGGATCTGTAAACTGGAAGAGCCATTTTGGAGACTAACATGGCTGTTCCTCAGGATAATGGGAATCAGTCTACCACAGGACCCAGTAACATAACTCTTATGCACATACCCAAATGATCCACATCCATGGAACCAAGACTTGTGCTCACATATATTCATAGCAATATTATTTAAAATAGCAAGAACATGGAAGCAACTTAGATGCCCCTCAACTGAAGTATGTATACAGGAGATGTGCCACATTTACACAATGGAATACTACTCTGGGGGGGGAACAACGAAATCTTGAATCTCACAGACAAGTGGATGGAACTTGAAGAAACCATCCTGAATGAGGTATCCCAGTCACAGAAAGATAAACATGGTATGTATTCATTCATATGTGGATTTTAGACATTGTGCAAAAGATAACCACCATACAAATCACACTGCCAGAGAAACTAGGATACAAGGAGTATTATAAGAGTTTCTTATAAGGTCATTCACAGAAGCAGGAAGGGACATGGTCCCCAGAGCATATGGGATTTGGGGGGTAGTGAGAACCTATAATTCATTTACCTTTTGCTTTTATTCTTTTATTTGCTTTATTCTTTATTCTTTGTCTCTAATTTCTTTTTTCACTATGTCATACATAGCTTCACATTCTAGTCCTTCTCAATTTTACACAGTCCTGTTTAATATATCTGTACATTTAAATTAAATTTAACTTTATGTAAATGTAAGCTAACTTCATACAACTTAAATTCAATTGTACTAAGTCTCAAATATTTCTAAATTGCTTTGTGCCTTTCAATGGTGGTAAACATATAAGGTTATAAATGTCTATTTCAAGCTAACAAAATATTTATACCACCCAGTCTTTCCTGTGAGCTGTTTATTAAGGTTAAGCCTCTATTATCAAAGGGAGTTTTTCTCTACCTCTTTGTCCTCTATGGTTATAAGTGTAACCTACTAAGTAAAAACCAGTTACAGTCAGGCTGCAGGGCCCTAAGTAAAATATCCCTCCACAGCCGCTCAGCTTGGATCCAGTTGTCACAACAGATTAATTACAGGGATATTTTGTATACTAAGGTATGCTAAACAGTCAAATGCTCAGAGATCTAGAGAATATGGCATTTAAAATGTCTCATTAAAAAGCTTTTTTAACAGAGAGACAGGCCAGCTGCTGGCACCACCCATTTCCTCCAAGATGACTGATGGATACTGAAAGAAGCTCCACCCACAAAAGTGGCAACACTAGCCACTGAGCAATACTGCCTTTCATTTCATCCCTCACAAACTGTACACCTACATACTTTGGTCTGTGTTCCAACACATGACAGATTAAAACATGCTGGGAAATAACAAAATCACTCCCCTTACCACAGTCATGTACTTTTTTCATAGTGGTGAATTCAGCACCTTTTTGCTTACCCTGATTCCTCCTGCAGTGTAAACAATTTTCCTTATTCTGCACTGAAGTTAGAAGCAATGCTCCACTTGCAAATGCTTTTCCTGTGACTTCACTGGATAGTTGGCTACCTGACTCTAATGGAAAATTTAAATCTCTTAGGGGTTACAATAATTTAAGAAATTTGTAGGTATAGTACAGAAGACAGCATGGCCATTGTTTGGAGAGCAACAGAGTACAACCAATTCTACTTGCATCAACATGAGGGATTATCTCATAAACATTCTTCTAACAGGATGCAAATGCATCTGTTGTAGCATTAATATGCCTTCCCAGGGAGAAATCACTTCGCCCACAGTGGCGATCCATAAAGACAAATATTTCTAACATAACATATATCTATCTCTGGAAAATACTAAGAGAGGAGCCAGCCTAGGTATAGTTTGCTTTTCATATATGCTATCCTTCTTAAATGGCTTTTGGTTCAAGCTCCATTTACACAGTGAACAATTTCAGTAGAGACTGGAGACAGCATGTCTAGCTATTTAGGGAGATGGGAGGATTACACAGCAAATGTGTTCCCAGTACTGTTCCTAAAGGACTCCAGATACCCAAAACTGAAGGACCTGTTCCACATATAGGATCCTGAGGTGAAGGTGATGGGAAATGTGATAGATAGGAAATGTAGAATGTAGAAAAGATTTTTTTTTTTAAAAAAAAGCTGGGATAGGGAGATGTGTCCCATGAAAAGTTTCTTAAGGAGAATAGACACTTGTATACTATTTCTATAGAGGAAATGTAAGGAAAGGGGACACTTATGTGAAGTCAGTAGAAACCCATTAAATGGGGCAAACTCAGGAGAACACCACTAAAACAATGGAATACAGGATATGTCATGATCATTGCAGACTAAGCCCACAGTGGCCTTTGGACTGAAAACCATAGCACTATGTAGTTTATATCCACATATCTGAAACAACCTGTCCACAAAGGTTTTATTCCATACAATTACCAGCACTCCAATGCAAATACCTGGTTTTTGGCGAGGTTCTGTGTATTATTGTCAATACACCAGGCCCTTAGGAAAAGCTTTCAAGGCCTAGGCCCCTGGTTGTTACTATCTCTTCTAGGAATGTTTCTCATGCCTGCATGAGGACCTAAGTAAAAGCTTTGCTTTATCAGGCCACTCATACATCATTGGTTTACTTTTTAAAATCTGGTGTCCTATTGCCACAGTGGTAGAACTATGCTTTTCTGGAGAAGAAAACTGCAACTATATGATATAATATAATTTAAGGTTGTTTATGACACTGTAATATCCCTCTGAGCAGCTTGTATTGTGGCAGGTGTATGATAAGGGTAAGGGACTAGATGCTGTTGCAAAACAGGAGTAGCTTCTGTGTAATGGTTTGGAGTCAAATGTCTGGAAAATCATGGACAAAAAATGTGTATCTAGGATTCAAAATTCTAACAGGACTGATCAGCATACACTTATCTTTGTGTGTTTTATAGGCAGTACTACCTCAGTTAAATTCTACTTTATGAGATACAATATCTCAAAAGCAGTTGTAAATCGTTTGTGTTACAAATTCTACTCTTGTAGATCACTGCTCAATAGTGAAGTGCTACCCTTACATGAGATGCCTTTTACAACCTGCAGAAAATTAACAATACATGGATCTTACACATAAAATTAAAATGCAAACGACTGAACTTATAAAAGGTACTTAACTAAAAGGCCTCTGGAAGTTTGTTGCCTTGATTTCAGTGGGTGCACCTGAAGTATGTAGAAGTTGACTTAAAAAAGGTTTCCATAGACACCTCCCTGCTCACAGTACTCAAAGCAGATACAGCCCACAGAATAGTTATTTGGTAGACTGCCTCTAGCTTCTGGGAATTTCAAGAACTACATGAGAATTCAGGGGACAGGTTGTCTCCTTGCAGCTTCCCACCCAGATCCAGGGAATATCCACCACACTGGATCCATCACCTATCTCCCACCACCGATCTGAGGACGGCAGCCCCTCACTCACCATGCTGTGGTTTTAAAGTTTGCCCTTCCTCAAAGCACATCACTCAAAACCACTGGCTGTAGTTTCTCTTCAAATCCAGACCAGAACGGCCCTGCACTTCCTTTGACAGGCACATCACAAAGGGGCCAGATTAGTTATTAAGGCCTGAGTGATAAAAAGCACCTCCCAGGTGGTTGCAGAATGCTTAAGGACTAATTGCAATGGTTACTGATTGCCTTCTAGCACTAAGAGTTTTCTACATCAGCAGTGATGTGCATTTCTATAGCAATTGCCCTATAGCTGAACTGTGCTATCATTCTGTAGTACACAGGCATTTACCTTTCTTCCTCATAGACACAGTGTTGCTAGCTAAATATAATTACTTAAATGGATTGAGTGATTCTTGGTGAAAAAGTTGGAAGGGAACTCCAAATATTCGTTAACTACCACAAAGAGATTTAGGAATGCAAAATGTGTTATTTGTTATTTGGTTAAACACTGAGTTTTGTTGAACTAAATTTGCTTTTTTACCTGTTTGTCACAGGAACTACAGATAATCAGAAAAGAAAAGCAGGGACCACATCTTAAAAAAAGATAAATGATCTTTCTCATGGCAGAATGCCAGATGATGGCTCCATGAATGTAGAATTTTATCCCTGAAATTCAGAGCAAACACTTGGCAAAGTCATCATAATGAGAAAATAGTCTTCATGGAAAATTGAATATTTACAGAGGAATACATGTTCTGTAAGCATATAAAAAAATAAAACAAAACAAAAACCAACTGCAGTAATGAAGGTTCTGTGCATGAAAGGGAATGTAGGATGAAACTCTCCATATATGTAGAAAGTTAATTTATTACAATGTCTCACAAGCTGTGATATATTTAGTCCAACAATGGTTGCCAACCAATGGGAATCTGAAGAGTACAGCAGTTGTTTAGTTTATCAGGATGGATGTGTCAGCTGGTCATTATGCATCAAAATTCCAAAAAAGTAGGCTCTAATGGTAGTGAAGGAAGAAACTTGGTACCAAGAGCTAGGATAAGTAGCCAAAGAAGGAAAGCTTCCTCGTTCAATACCATTTATACATGTAGGCTACCACCAGAAGGTTGATCTGTTCCTTTATGTGACTTTGTTCTGTTTTGTTTTTTGTTTTCAAAACAGGGTTTTTCTGTGCAGGACATAAACTCATTCTGTGGATTTGGCTGGCCTCAACCTAAGCAAAATCAGGCAGCCTCCTGTGTCCTAGGATTAAACATTTGCACTGCCACCAAGCAGTTAAAGGTAGATCTTATCATCTGTTTGCATACAAGGCTTCTGTATGGCTTTTTCAGCCCTGGAATATATTCTGCCAGTCTGAAGTTTCTTAACTCCTAAATGGGAATCCATTCCAACTTGTCATGAGTTCAAAATGATCCAATAATTCCTATTGTCCTTAAGACATTATCTTTCTGCTACAGGACACCTGTGCCTTGATGATGAATATCTCCTATCTAAATAGCAATGATTTGGGAGTAGACAGGTTAACCACCCAGAAGTAAGGGAGGAAGTGCAGCAATGGGATGCCTGAAGGCACATAGTATGTGCAATTATGGAGTGCCTTTAGCATTAGTGGAAGCAATTTCTGTTTTCCCTTTATACATATTAATAGATGTCCCCTTCCATTGCCACACCTTTGTTTGACTACTTAAATTTGGTGTATGAATAAAATGGAGCTTTCAGTATTGACTGAATCTGCCTGCCTGACATCATATTATGTCTCTGTCTTCCTTTCATCAATGATAGCTTGTCTTCCAATTGTCCACACTCAGTGACTGAGGAATGGACATGGGCCTGAGCTGCTGCTGTTTCTGATTACAGTCCTACAAACTCCAGGCCACAACACTTTGTTCCACACATCCTGGAGAATTGAGTTTGATCTACAACTTAAAAATGCTGGAACTCACTCAGGCAGCATGAGCAACCCCGTGGCATATGACATTATTCCACAACATAGCTTATTGTGCTGTGGATGTGAATATAAGTAATTATTACTACAAATTCCATGCTTCTTCATGTCCTCAATATTTGCCCATGGGTGCTTCAACTTGAAGTACTGCCTTCAAAATAGATCATGCAAAGATGCTATAAAATACCATGGCAAAGACATTTTTACCAGAAAAAGAAACAGAACAAATTCTGTTGTATGTGTGTGTCTGTAAATTGATTTCCAGTTTTTAGACAATTATATTTGTGCGGAGATCATAAGTCAAATTTGTGGGGTCCACATTTGGCCTACCACCACGGCAACTATAGACTCATAAAATTCTCATTTTCCAGGGAGTCACATTGTAGAAAAAGTCTTGAGTCTTGAAAATGTCTCTATGAAAGAAACATTGACTTCTCATATGACCACCTTATAGCAAAAACAGGAACCGAGTATATGGGAGTGCTTTAGAGATGGGAAAAATTCCATACTTAGCTTTCTAATTTTGTTTTGCATATATTTGCATTCTAAGCCTATTATGACCCTTGATATAGATTATTTACTGTTTTGTTTTTTGTTTTCATAAGTGTTCAAAATGAATATCTATGCTTTAAATTTTCATTAATTTTACTTTTGTATTTTTTCTCTTCTTATTAAGAATAGTATTACTTTGACATCCTGTCTTAAATAGAACTTACATTATAGATTAGTCTGTCCTAGGACATGAGAGATATCTGTCCACCTTGAATCCAGAGAGCTGGCATTGTAGTTTGGCTTGTCAACAGATGTTATTTCATTAGCTTGGCTCACTTATGATGAATGATTGAGCCTGGTTGTTAGTACACAATATTGTGATCACTCATTCCTGTAACCCAGGTACTTAGTGGATAAAGTCTTAACAGTTTCCTCCAATATGAAATGCTTTATATAATACAAAGCAAATGTGTAGGATTGGAATTAGAGAAATCAATCTTCCCAAAAAGACCTATTATATTCTTAAAGTCATGAGTGAAAGAGCCTCCATTGAAGGGCCTCTGCTAAAAAGGTATCACATGGAGAGTGCCAGGTCCCAGCAAGAACTGCCTGTCAAAGAAGAAGCATCCAGATATCATTCCACTATGTGTCTTCCCTGGCCCTGGCGCTGGCCCTGGCCCCTGCCCTCTGGCCCCTGGCCCCTTGGCCCCTGGCCCCTGCCCCCTGGGCCCTGGCCCTGTTCCTGGCCGAGAAAATATGGGATCAAGCTCCTGTAAAGGTCAGAGAATGAAGAGGTGTATTGTTTCCATTCTACGAATTAGAAAATTTAAGCACAGAAAACAGAATTAAAATACTCATCATTGTACTTGAATGGGACAATGATGATGGTGATGCCCCTGCTGCAGCCATCTTTTCAGCTGTTATCAACATTGTGGCTACTACTGCTACGCCAGGATTGGGCCCATTATCTCACTTCCTGCCTCAACACAACAGAGATTCAGGTGCTTGTGATGATGTCAGGCCAACAGATTACATCAGGCAAGACAGTATGATTATCTGACGTTAACCGAAGGCATTTTAGAAGTGCGTGTGATGATATCATCCATTTTCATATCTGGCAAGTCTGCCCAGGAACTGATGATACAAAAAAAAAAGTCAACGGCTTACATATTTAAAGATGTAATTATTAAAATCTGTCATTATATAATCTGTGATCCCTGAAGTTTGGTGCCACCTTGTGTGACACAAGTGTGACAGATCATCGAACTATCTGATTATTTCATTATTCAAATCTGTCTTTTTCTACTCCAGGGAGAGTGGAGTCTGTATCCACCTTGTTGGTGTTAAATTGTATCTTGTGAATTCTTTCTTTCATTCTCTGTTTCTTCCTTTCTTTATTTAAATCAATGTTGATATCATTTTGTTTTTCTCTCTAGGGGTGAATTAAGAGAAATTATCTGTTTATTCATTCATTTTTTGTTCAAATCTATGATTAAGAACTCAATGTCTCTTCAGTATTGAGCAATCATTTAGGATTCATGCATAAAACATCATCCACTTGTTTAATGTTTATTCATTTAATTATGAAAATCTGTCATTATGTATTCAGTGATCACTGGAGTTTTGATCCTCCTTAGAGGAGACCATTGTATCAGACGATCACATCATCTAATACTACCCTTACTTCTTTAACTGTTAATCTAGGTAAATATGTAATAATTCATCATTTAATTTACGCATGTATAATACAGGTAATGTTATAGTCCATGAGTCCCTTTTGGAGTCAGAATTAGGGAGTTGATGATGTAATATCACCACATTACTTCATCATTTAACTATGAAAATAGATCTTTATATCAGCGATGGGTATAGGACTTTGGTGCCATCTCGTCAATGTTAATATAAAAGGCCGACTAATTAATTTTCAATTTAATTTTTTAAAACATCATTATTCCAGGAAGAGATCAGTCTGACTACTCCATGTGGGATTTAAGTATGCACCACCATGTCATTTTTCAATCATTTTTCATTATATATTCATTATTTAAATCGATGCAGATGTTGTTCTTCTTGACTGGAGTAGGGCCATTCCTCCATGGGAGTTAATCACGTGGCATTATTTAATTATCTAAGTACTACTTCCTTGACAATCACTGGATTTGGTTCCACCTTCTGAAAGTTAAGTATGAAGGACTATCCAATTATTAACTTATTTGATTGTGTAAGTAATGATGGTTTCATCTGTCATTTGGCTGCTGTGGGATTGACACAGCAGGAGATCGGTACCAGAAGCAGTGGCCAGAGAATGGGGGACACAGCATTATACAGTGATTACTGATTACGTAATAGTAGATTTTTAACAATCGAATGATTATACGATTTAAAAAAAAAAAACTGTACTGTTTCGAATCATCAGTTTCTGAGAGGTTGCAACAGAACTGACCCATGAAGGACACAGTGACCACCGATTTTAAAAATGGAATAAGTGAATAATCTCCTGATCAGGGAATCTCATCTAATGAACTCTGTCGGGCTGATAACATGACACACCATAAACAATAAATAACTCTAAATAACCATATTAGAAAGCAGGGTACAGGACTTAATAGAGAACAGTCAATTGAGGAATCCAAAATGACTGAAAGAAACAGAAGACACTGTACAAAATCCTTAATCATCAGACTAATGCAAATCTAAACAACTCTGAGAAACCATGGGATCAAGATTCTCTAAAAGTAAGAGGATGCAGAGGAGTTAATTTTATTTTTAATAAAGGGAAAAGGATTATGGTACAGGTGATTAATTGTATTATTTCTGTTCTAGAAATTAGAAAATTGGAGCATAGAAAACAGGTTTAAAATACTCATCATTATACGTGAATGGCACAATGATGCTTTCGTTTTCATGCTTATGTCACTATAGGCAAGTTGAAGGTTGAGAGACTGGTAAATATGTAGAACTCAAAAGAAAGAGCCCTGCTTTGTTTTTGTGAGAAACTCAGTGAGGCTGTAAGGTTAGCTCATCAGTGGGTATACTCCTTTAAGAATGTGGGAGGGGCACTAGAATGTGACAGAATGTTGGTTCATAAATGTTGCCTGACAACCATGTTGCATTCTGTATCCTGGTATCATGGGCCAAGGACCAGAGAGCAGCTTCAAGAAAGTGTTATCATGGGACATTACAGTCTCCCAAGGTAACTATCTCCTAAAACTTTAAATGACAACATTTGACTCGCCTAAACAAGTCATAGCCACAACTCTGGAGGTGTGCCTACAGCTTTTACTGGTTACCAAATTCAAGATTACCTAATCATCAGAGAACGTAGTCTGTGGAGAAACAGTTCAAAGTCTTCTGTTTATGAATACTCTCTCTCCTAAGAAGTAACACTATGGAACAAAAGACAAATAAGACTCACAATTACTCATCAAAAGATGAGTTTGCCATTGATGACTTCCTTCAGGAAGGTGTTAATCCATTTGTTAGAGTAGACATTATAATTATTGGATTTCAGGCCATCTCTTTTGAGGCAGCTGCCCAACATTAAATATGTGATATCTTCTAAAAACCCTGCATCCACAATGACAGTTCAGCATTTAAACATGTTACTACTCTGCTCTGCGATTAAATAACTGATGAACCTAGGAGTTTCCCACAATCATGGGGAGTCATCGAGGGCAATGTGTGGAGCATGGCAGATCATTTCATCCTCTGATTATGTTGTTATATGTTTATTAAAATAGGACATTAGATAATCCATGATCAGTGGACTGTAGTGACGCCATGTGGGAGGCAATTATTATAGACCATCTTAATATCAATTATGTAGTTAAAATATTTAAATTTATCACGACAGCATCGTTCATGAGCCTGGTTTGGAGCCACCTTAGGGAAGTGGATGATGTTATATGAACTCATTATTTGATTATTTAATTATATAAAACTACGATTATATCATCCATGACACCTGGAATCTGGTGTCACAGATCATCTAATTACATAATTAATGAATTTGATTTGACAATCTGTGTTATTCCCCAAGATAATGTAAATATCTTTATAGTTATGTAAACAACAATCCTCCATTCCATGAAGAGACCTGTAAAGCTCCCTCTTGTGGAGATAATGTGCAATATCTTCACATTGTATGATTCATTGACTCTATTGATGATGATGACATCCTTCATGACTGGAATCTGGCCATGCTTCCCTGCCAGTAGAATGTTACATCCCCTATTTATTGTGACAGTTAGCTATTAGTGACTTATTTAATTCTTTAAATTATGTAAACGACAGACAGCGCCATCACCGATTACGTTTAGGGTGCCAAAATCTGTCAGGGACAAGGTTAGGAAAGTTGTAGACATGGGCAGAGCATTTTCTGAATGATCTATGCATCTTCCAGAGTACGAGGGATGCTGGGTCACTGAGTCCTGAAGGTTGCACGGTGCCCTCTGAGAAGTACAAGGACTTCACCAAGGCCGGCACGGTGGTCTGGCTGTTCTTCCTCCTTATCTTCACATCTGTTGTGATGTACCATGAGAAGAAGGAGTGGCACTAGGAGGTCGGCACCATCACCGAGACCTGGCAAAAGGATGATGACTCAGAACATGGAAGAACATCTCTCTCTCAGCTATGCTATTGATGCCCCTGCTGCAGCCATCTTTTCAGCTGTTATCAACATTGTGGCTACTACTGCTACGCCAGGATTGGACCTACTATCTCACGTCCTGCCGCACCACAACAGACATTCAGGCGCTTGTGATGAGGTCAGGCCAACAGAATTCATCAGGCAAGACAGTATGATTATCTGACGATTAACTGATGGCATGGTATAAATGCGTTATGATATCATCCATTTTCATATCTGGCAAGTCTGCCCAGGAACTGATGATACAAAAAAATGTCAACGGCTTACATATTTGAAGATGTAATTATTAAATTCTTTCATTATATAATCTGTGATCTCTGAAGTTTGGCGCCACCTTGTGTGACTCAAGTGTGACATACCATCTAACTATGTGATCATTTCATTATTCAAATCTGTCTTTTACCACTCCAGGGAGAGTGGAGTCTGGATCCACCTTGTTGGTGTTAAATTGTATCTTGTGAATTCTTTCTTTATTTATTTCATTCTTTCTTTCTTCCTTTCTTAATTTAAATCAATGTTGATATCATTTTGTTATCTCTCTAGGGGTGAATTATGAGAAACTATCTCTTTATTCATTCATTGTTTGTTCAAATCTACGATTAAGAACTCAATGTCTCTTCAGTATTGAGCAATCATTTAGGCTTCATGCATAAAACACCATCCACTTTTTTCCTGTTTATTCATTTAATTCTGAAATTCTTTCATTATGTATTCAGTGATCATTGGAGTTTTGAGCCTCCTCTAGGGAGACCGTTGTACCTGACCATCACGTCATGTAACACTACATTTACTTCTTTAACTGTTAAACTAGGAAATTAAGTGATAATTCTTCATTTAATTGACGTATTTAAATTCAGGTAATGTTATGGACCATAAGTCCCGTTTGGAGTCAGATTTTTGGAGGTGATGATGTAATATCTTCTCATTACTTCATTATTTAGCTATGTAAATAGATCTTTACATCAGCAATAGGTTTAGGACTTTGGTGCCATCTCATCATTGTTAATATAAAAGACCCTCTAATTAATGATCAATTTAATTTTGTAAATTCCTCATTATTCCACGAAGAGATCAGTCTGACTAATCCATGTGAGATTTAAGTATGCACCACCATGACTTCATTCAAGCATTTTTCATTATATATTCATTATTTAAATCGATGAAGATGTTGTTCTTCTTGACTGGAGTCGGGCCATTCCTCCATGGGAGTTAATCACGTGGCATTATTTAATTATCTAAGTACTACTTCCTTGGCAATCGCTGGAGTTGGGTTCCATCTTATGAAAGTTAAGTATGGAGGACTATCCAATTATTAACTCATTTGATTGCGTAAGTAATGATGGTGTCATCCGTCATTTGGCTTCTGTGGGATTGACACAGCAGGAGATCGGATCCAGAAGCAGTGCCCAGAGAATGGGGGACACTCCCTTATACAGTCGTTACTGATGACTTAATAGTAGATTTTTAACAATCGAATGATTACACGATTTTAGAAAAACTGTACTGTTTCGCATCATCGGTTTCTGAGAGGTTGCAACAGAACTGACCCATGAAGGACACAGTGACCACCGATATTAAAAATGGAATAACTGAATAATCTCCTGATCAGGGAATCTCATCTAATGAACTCTGTCGGGCTGTTAACATGACACACCACCAACAATAAATCACTCTAAATAACCATATTAGAAAGCGGGGCACAGGACTTAATAGAGAACAGTCAATTGAGGAATTGAAAATGACTAAAACAAACATAAGACACTGCTCAAAATCTTTAATCATCAGCCTAATGCTGATGCTAAACTACCCTGAGAAACCAGGGGATCAAGCTCCTCTAAAGGTAAAATAATGAAGAGGAGTTTATTTTATTTTACACAAAGAGAAAAGGATTACGGCAGAGGCATTTAATTGCATTGTTCCCACTCTAGAAATTAGATAATTGGGGCATAGAAAACAGATTTAGAATACCCATTATTGTACTTGAATGGCACAATGATGCTTTCCTTTTCATGCTTTTGTCACTATAGGCATGTTGTAGCTTGAGAGACTGGTAAATATGTAGAACTCAAAAGAAAGAGCCCTGCTTTGTTTTTGTGAGAAACTCGGTGAGGATGTAAGGTTAGTTCATTGGTGGGTATACTCCTTTAAGCATGCGGGAGGGGCACTAGAATGTGACAGAATGGTGGTTCATAAATGTTGCCTGGCACCCTGCTTGCATTCTGTGTCCTGGTATCATGGGCCAAGGACCAGAGAGCAGCTTCGAGAAAGTGTTATCATGGGACATTACATTCTCCCAAGATAACTATCTCCTAAAACTTATAATGAAAGCATTTGATTCGCCTAAACAAGTCATAGCCAAACCTCAGGAAGTGTGCCTACAGCTTTTATTGGTTACCAAATTCAAGAGTACCTAATCATCAGAGAACATAGTATGTGGAGAAACAGTATAAAGTCTTCTGTTTATGAATACTCCTCTCCTATGATGTAAAACTATAGAACAAAAGATAATAAGACTCACAATTATTCATCCAAAGGTAAGTTTGCCATTGTTGACTTCCTTCAGAAAGGTGATAATCCATTTGTTAGAGTAGACTTAGTGATTATTGGATCTCAGTCCATCTCTTTTGAAGCCGCCTTCCAACATTAAATATGTGATATCTTCTAAAAAACCTGCATCCACAATGACAGTTCAGCATTTAAACATGTTAATACTCTGCTCTGCGATTAAATAAGGGATGAACCTGGGAGTTTCCCACAAACATGTGGGAGTCAACAGAGAGTCAATTGTGTGGAGAATGGCAGACCATTTCATCCTCTGATTCTGTTGTTATTTGATTAGTAAAATAGGACATTAGATAATCCATGATCAGTGGATTGTTGTGATGCGATGTGGGAGGCAATTATTATAGACCATCATAATATCAATTATGTAGTTAAATTATTTAAATTAATCATGACAGCATTGCGCATGAGACTGGTTTGGAGCCACCTTAGAGAAGTGGATGATGTTACATGAACTCATTATTTGATTATATAATTATATAAAGCAATGACTATATCGTCCATGACACCTGGAATCTGGTGTCACAGATCATCTAATTACATAATTAATGAATTTAAATTGACAATCTGTGTTAATCCCCAAGATAATGTAAATATATATATAGTTATGTAAACAACAATCCTCCATTCCATGAAGTGAACTGTAAAGCTCCCTCTTCTGGAGTTAATGTGCAATATTATCTCATTTTATGATTCATTGACTCAATTGATGATGATGACATCCTGCATGAGTGGCGTCTGGCCTTGCTTCCCTGCCAGTAAAAAGCTACATCCCCTATTTATTGTGACAGTTAGCTATTACTGTTTTATTTAATTCGTTAAATTCTGTAAACGACAGACAGTGCCATCACAGATTAAGGTTAGGGTGGAAAAATCTGTCAGGGACAAGGTTAGGAACGTTGTTGACAAGAGCAGAGCATTTTCTCCATGATCTATGCGTCTCCCAGAGTACGAGGGATGCTGGATGATTGAGTGCAGAAGGTTGAATGGTGTCCGCCGAGACGTAAAAAGAACTTCACCAAGGCCGGCATGGTGACCTGGGTGTTGACTACCTGGTCTTCCTCTACATCTTCACATCGGTTGTGATCTACTATGAGAAGAAGGAGTCGGCACGACACAGAGACCTGTTAAAAGGATGATGACTCAGAACACAGAATAACATCTCTCTCTCAGCTATGCTATTGATTCCCCTGCTGCAGCCATCTTTTCAGCTGTTATCAACATTGAGGCTACTATTGCTATGCCAGGATTGGGCCCACTATCTCATGTCCTGCCTTACCACAGCAGACATTCATGTGCTTGTGGTGAGCTCAGGCCAACAGAATTCATCAGGCAAGACAGTATGATTATCTGACGATTAACTGATGGCATGTTAAAAATGCGTGATGACAACATACAGTTTCATACCTGTCTGCCTAGGAATTGATGAAACAAAAAAATGTCAACAGCTTACATATTTGAAGATGTAATTATTAAATTCTTTCATTATATAATCTGAGGTCCCTGAAGTTTGGCGCCACCTTGTGTGACTCAAGTGTGACAGACCATCTAACTATCTGATTATTTCATTAATCAAATCTGTCTTTTTCTAGTCCAGGGAGAGTGGAGTCTGTATCCACCTTGTTGGTGTTAAATTGTATCTTGTGAATTCTTTCTTTCTTTTTTCTTTATTTCATTCCTTCTTCCTTACTTTCTTTATTTAAATCAATGTTGATATCATTTTGTTATCTCTCTAGGGGTGAATTATGAGAAACTATCTCTTTATTCATTCATTGTTTGTTCAAATCGATGATTAAGAACTCAATGTCTCTTCAGTATTGAGCAATCATTTAGGCTTCACGCATAAAACACCATCCACTTGTTTAATGTTTATTCATTTAATTATGAAAATCTGTCATTATGTATTCAGTGATCATTGGAGTTTTGAGCCTCCTTTGGGGAGACCGTCGTACCAGACCATTACGACATCTAATACTACCCTCACTTCTTTAACTGTTAAACTAGGAAATTAAGTAATAATTCATCATTTAATTTAAGTTTTTAAAATACAGGTAATGTTATGGACCATAAGTCCCGTTTGGAGTCACATTTTGGGAGTTGATGATGTAATATCATCTCATTACTTCATCATTTAGCTATGTAAATAGATCTTTACAACAGCGATAGGTTTAGGACTTTGGTGCCTTCTCATCAGTGATAATATAAAAGGCCCACTAATTAATTTTCAATTTAATTTTTTAAAAACATTATTATTCCAGTAAGAGATCAGTCTGACTACTCCATGTGTGATTTAAGTATGTACCAGTATATCATTTTTCAAATATTTTTCATTATATATTAATTATTAAAATCGATGAAGATGTTGTACTTCTTGACTGGAGTCGGGCCAAACCTCCATGGGAGTTAATCACGTGGCATTATTTAATTATCTAAGTACTACTTCCTTGACAATCACTGGAGTTTGGTTCCATCTTTTCAAAGTTAAATATGGAGGACTATCCAATTATTAACTTGTTTGATTGCATATGTAATGATGGTGTCATCTGTCATTTGGCTGCTGTGGCATTGACACAGCAGGAGACCGGATCCAGAAGCAGTGGCCAGAGAATGGGAGACACTGCCTTATACAGTGATTACTGATTACACCATAGTAGATTTTTAACAATCGAATAATTACACAATTTAAAAAAAAACTGTACTGTTTCACATCATCGGTTTCTGAGAGGTTGCAACAGAACTGACCCATGAAGGACACAGTGACCACCGATATTAAAAATGGAATAACTGAATAATCTCCTGATCAGGGAATCTCATCTAATGAACTCTGTCGGGCTGTTAACATGACACACCACCAACAATAAATCACTCTAAATAACCATATGAGAAAGTGGGGCACAGGACTTAATAGAGAACAGTCAATTGAGGAATAAAATTGACTGAAACAAACATAAGACACTGCTCAAATTCTTTAATCATCAGCCTAATGCTGATGCTAAACTATCCTGAGAAACCAGTGGATCAAGCTCCTCTAAAGGTAAAGGAATGAAGAGGAGTTTATTTTATTTTCCTTAAAGAGAAAAGGATTATGGCAGAGGCATTTATTTGTATTATTTCCACTCTAGAAATTAGATAATTGGGGCATAGAAAACAGGTTTAAAATACCCATCATTGTACTTGTATGGCACAATGATGCATTCGTTTTCATGCTTTTGTCACTATAGGCATGTTGTAGCTTGAGAGACTGGTAAATATGTAGAACTCAAAAGAAAGAGCCCTGCTTTGTTTTTGTGAGAAACTCAGTGAGGATGTAAGGTTAGTTCATTGGTGGGTATACTCCTTTAAGCATGTGGGAGGGGCACTAGAATGTGACAGAATGTTGGTTCATAAATGTTGCCTGGCAACCCTGCTTGCATTCTGTATCCTAGTATCATGTGCCAAGGACCAGAGAGCAGCTTCGACAAAGTGTTATCATTGGACATTACAGTCTCCCAAGATAACTATCTCCTAAAACTTATAATGACAGCAATTGATTCGCCTGAACAAGTCATAGCCAAACCTCTAAAAGTGTGCCTACCAGCTTTTACTGGTAACCAAATTCAAGATTACCTAATCATCAGAGAACGTAGTCTGTGGAGAAACAGTTCAAAGTCTTCTGTTTATGAATACTCTCTCTCCTAAGAAGTCACACTATGGAACAAAAGACAAATAAGACTCACAATTACTCATCAAAAGGTGAGTTTGCCATTGATGACTTCCTTCAGGAAGGTGATAATCCATTTGTTAGAGTAGACTTTGTGATTATTGGATTTAAGTCCATCTCTTTTGAGGCAGCCGACCAACATTAAATATGTGATATCTTCTAAAAACCCTGCATCTACAATGACAGTTGAGCATTTAAACATGTTACTACTCTGCTCTGCGATTAAATAAGGGATGAACCTGGGAGTTTCCCACAAACATGTGGGAGTCAACAGAGAGTCAATTGTGTGGAGTATGGCAGACCATTTCATCCTCTGATTATGTTGTTATTTGATTATTAAAATAGGACATTAGATAATCCATGATCAGTGGATTGTGGTGACACGATATGGGAGGTGATTATTATAGACCATCTTAATATCAAATATGTAGTTAAAATATTTAAATTTATCACGACAGCATCGTTCATGAGCCTGGTTTGGAGCCACCTTAGGGAAGTGGATGATGTTACATGAACTCATTATTTGATTATATAATTATATAAAACAATGATTATATAGTCCATGACACCTGGAATCTGGTGCCACAGATCATCTAATTACATAATTAATGAATTTAAATTGACAATCTGTGTTAATCCCCAAGATAATGTAAATATTTGTATAGTTATGTAAACAACAATCCACCATTCCAAGAAGAGACCTGTAAAGCTCCCTCTTGTGGAGTTAATGGGCAATATCATCACATTTTACGATTCATTTTTTCAATTGATGATGATGACATCCTTCATGCCTGTATTCTGACCATGCTTCCCTGCCAGCAAAATGCTACATCACCTATTTATTGTGACAGTTAGGTATTACTGACTCATTAAATTCTTTAAATTATGTTAACGACCGACAATGACATCACCGTTTACAGTTAGGGTGCAAATATCTGTCAGGGAAAAGGTTAGGAAAGATGTAGACATGGCCAGAGCATTTTTTGAATGATCTATGCATCTCCTAGAGTACAAGGGATGCTGGATGATTGAGTCGAGAAGGTTGCACGGTGCCAACTGAGAAGTACAAGGACCTCGCCAAGGCCGGCACGGTGGTCTGGGTGTTGACTACCTGCTCTTCCTCCACATCTTCACATCGGTTGTGATTTACCATGAGAAGCAGGAGTGGAACTAGCAGGTCGGCACCATCACCGAGACCTGGCAAAAGGATGACGACTCAGAACACGGAAGAACATCTCTCTCTCAGCTATGCTGGTGGTGCCCCTGCTGCAGCCATCTTTTCAGCTTTTATCAACATTGTGGCTACTACTGCTACGCCATGATTGGGCCCACTATCAAATGTCCTGCCGAACCACAACAGACATTCAGGTGCTTGTGATGAGGTCAGGCCAACAGAATTCAACAGGCAAGACAGTATGGTTATCTGACGATTAACTGATGGCCTGTTAAAAATGTGTGATGACAGCATACAGTTTCATACCTGGCAAGTCTGCCCAGGAATTGATGATACAAAAAAAGGTCAACGGCTTACATATTTAAAGATGTAATTATTAAATTCTTTCATTATATAATCTGAGATCCCTGAAGTTTGGCGCCACCTTGTGTCACACTCAAGTGTGACACACGATCTAACTATCTGATTATTTCATTATACAAATCTGTCTGTTTCTACTCCAGGAAGAGTGGAGTCTGGGATCCAAATTGTTGGCGTTAAATTGTATCTTCTGAATTCTTTCTTTTTTTCTTCATTTCTTCCTTTCATTCTTTCTTACTTCCTTTCATTATTTAAATCTATATTGATATCATTTTGTCATCTAGGGGTGAATTATGAGAATCTATCTCTTTATTCATTTTTTTGTTCAAATCTATGATTAAGAACTCAATGTCTCTTCAGTATTGAGCAGTCATTTAGGCTTCACTCATGACACACCATCCACTTGTTACTGTTTATTCATTTAATTATGAAAATCTGTCATTATGTATTCAGTGATCACTGGAGATTTGAGCCTCCTTAGGGGAGATCATTGTACCAGACCATCATGTCATCTAATACTACACTTACTTCTTTAACAGTTAAACAAGAGAGTTAAGTAATAATTCTTCATTTAATTGACGTATTTAAAATACAGTTAATGATATGGACCATAAGTCCCGTTTGGAGTCAGATTTTGGTAGTTGATGATGTAATATCATCTCATTACTTCACCATTTAGCTATGTAAATAGATCTTTACATCAGCGATAGGTTTAGGACTTTGGTGCCATCTCATCATTGTTAATATAAAAGGCCCTCTAATTAATGATCAATTTAATTTTGTAAATTCCTCATTATTCCAGGAAGAGATCAGTCTGACTAATCCATGTGAGATTTAAGTATGCACCACCATGACATCATTCAATCATTTTTCATTACATATTCATTATTTAAATCGATGAAGATGTTGTTCTTCTTCACTGGAGTCGGGCCATTATTCCTCCATGGGAGTTAATCACGTGGCATTATTTAATTATCTAAGTACTACTTCCTTGGCAATCACTGGAGTTGGGTTACATCTTATGAAAGTTAAGTATGGAGGACTATGCAATTATTAACACATTTGATTGTGTAAGTACTGATGGTGTCATCCATCATTTGGCTTCTGTGGTATTGACACAGCAGGAGATCGGATCCAGAAGCAGTGCCTAGAGAATGGGGGACACTCCCTTATACAGTGGTTACTGATGATTTAATAGTAGATTTTTGACAATCGAATGATTACACGATTTTAGAAAACTGTACTGTTTTGCATCATCGGTTTCTGAGAGGTTGCAACAGAACTGACCCATGAAGGACACAGTGACCAC
The DNA here is from genome assembly GCF_943737965.1 of Phodopus roborovskii. Classification (NCBI taxonomy): domain Eukaryota; kingdom Metazoa; phylum Chordata; class Mammalia; order Rodentia; family Cricetidae; genus Phodopus; species Phodopus roborovskii. The sequence continues at coordinate 22,936 of NW_026126039.1, read as the reverse complement.
CGATTTTAAAAATAGAATAACTGAATAATCTCCTGATCAGGGAATCTCATCTAATGAACTCTGTAGGGCTGATAACATGACACACTACCAACAATAAATCACTCTAAATAACCATATTAGAAAGCGGGGCACAGGACTTAATAGAGAACAGTCAATTGAGGAATCGAAAATGACTGAAACAAACATAAGACACTGCTGAAATTCCTTAATCATCCTCCTAATGATGATGCTAAACTACCCTGAAAAACCAGTGGATCAAGCTTCTCTAAAGGTAAAAGAATGAAGAGGAGTTTATTTTATTTTACACAAAGAGAAAAGGATTATGGCAGAGCCATTTAATTGTATTGTTTCCAGTCTAGAAATTATATAATTGGGGCATAGAAAACAGGTTTAAAATAACCATCATTGTACTTGAATGGCACAATGATGCTTTCGTTTTCATGCTTATGTCACCATAGGCAAGTTGTAGCCGAGAGACTGGTAAATATGCAGAACTCAAAAGAAAGAGCCCTGCTTTGTTTTTGTGAGAAACTCGGTGAGGATGTAAGGTTAGTTCATTGGTGGGTATACTCCTTTAAGCATGTGGGAGGGGCACTAGAATGTGACAGAATGTTGGTTCATAAATGTTGCCTGGCAACCCTGTTGCATTCTGTATCCTGGTATCATGGGCCAGAGAGGAGCTTCGAAAAAGTGTTATCATTGGACATTACAGTCTCCCAAGGTAACTATCTCCTAAAACTTTTAATGACAGCATTTGATTCGCCTAAACAAGTCATAGCCACACCTCTGGAGGTGTGCCTACAGATTTTACTGGTTACCAAATTCAAGATTACCTAATCATCAGAGAACGTAGTCTGTGGAGAAACAGTTCAAAGTCTTCTGTTTATGAATACTCTCTCTCCTAAGAAGTCACACTATGGAACAAAAGACAAATAAGACTCACAATTACTCATCAAAAGGGGAGTTTGCCTTTGATGACTTCCTTCAGGAAGGTGATAATCCATTTGTTAGAGTAGACTTTGTGATTATTGGATTTCAGTCCTTCTCTTTTGAGGCAGCCGTCCAACACTAAATATGCGATATCTTCTAAAATCCCTGCATGCACAATGACAGTTCAGCATTTCAACATGTTACTACTATGCTCTGCGATTAAATAACTGATGAACCTGGGAATTTCCCACAATCACGTGGGAGTCAACAGAGAATCAATTTTGTGGAGTATGGCAGACCATTTCATCCTCTGATTATGTTGTTATTTGATTATTAAAATAGGACATTAGATAACCCGTGATCAGTGGATTGTGGTGACGCGATGTGGGAGGCGATTATTATAGACCATCTTAATATCAATTATGTAGTTAAAATATTTAAATTTATCACGACAGCATCGTTCATGAGCCTGGTTTGGAGCCACCTTAGGGAAGTGGATGATGTTACATGAACTCATTTTTTGATTATTTAATTATATAAAACAATGATTATATCGTCCATGACACCTGGAATCTGGTGCCACAGATCATCTAATTACATAATTAATGAATTTAAATTGACAATCTGTGTTAACCCCAATGATGTAAATATTTGTATAGTTATGTAAACAACAATCCACAATTCCATGAAGAGACCTGTAAAGCTCCCTCTTGTTTAGATAATGTGCAATATCTTCACATTGTATGATTCATTGACTCTATTGATGATGATGACATCCTTCATGACTGGAATCTGGCCATGCTTCCCTGCCAGTAGAATGTTACATCCCCTATTTATTGTGACAGTTAGCTATTAGTGACTTATTTAATTCTTTAAATTATGTAAACGACAGACAGCGCCATCACCGATTACGTTTAGGGTGCCAAAATCTGTCAGGGACAAGGTTAGGAAAGTTGTAGACATGGGCACAGCATTTTCTGAATGATCTATGCATCTTCCAGAGTACGAGGGATGCTGGGTCACTGAGTCCTGAAGGTTGCACGGTGCCCTCTGAGAAGTACAAGGACTTCACCAAGGCCGGCACGGTGGTCTGGCTATTGACTACCTGTTCTTCCTACACATCTTCACATAGGTTGTGATCTACGATGTGAAGATGGAGTGGCACTAGGAGGTGGGCACCATCACCGACACCTGGCACAAGGATGCCGATTCACAACACGAAAGAACATCTCTCTCTCAGCTATGCTGGTGATGCCCCTGCTGTGGCCATCTTTTCAGCTGTTATCAACATTGTGGCTACTACTGCTACGCCAGGATTGGTCCATTATCTCACGTCCTGCCACACCACAACAGATATTCAGGCACTTTTGATGATGTCAGGGCATTAGAATTCATCAGGCAAGACAGTATGATTATCTGACGATTATCTGATGGCATGTGAAAATGCGTGATGACAGCATACAGTTTCATACCTGGCAAGTCTGCCCAGGAATTGATGATACAAAAAAAGGTCAACGGTTTACTTATTTAAAGATGTAATTATTAAATTCTTTCATTATATAATCTGAGATCCCTGAAGTTTGGCGCCACCTTGTGTCACACTCAAGTGTGACCCACGATCTAACTATCTGATTATTTCATTATACAAATCTGTCTGTTTCTACTCCAGGAAGAGTGGAGTCTGGGATCCAAATTGTTGGTTTTAAATTGTATCTTTTGAATTCTTTCTTTCTTCATTTCTTCCTCTCATTCTTTCTTACTTCCTTTCTTTATTTAAATCTATATTGATATCATTTTGTCATCTATGGGTGAATTATGAGAATCTATCTCTTTATTCATTTTTTTGTTCAAATCTATGATTAAGAACTCAATATCTCTTTAGTATTGAGCAGTCATTTAGGCTTCACTCATGAAACACCATCCACTTGTTACTGTTTATTCATTTAATTATGAAAATCTGTCATTATGTATTCAGTGATCACTGGAGATTTGAGCCTCCTTAGGGGAGACCGTTGTACCAGACCATCATGTCATCTAATACTACACTTACTTCTTTAATAGTTAAACTAGAGAGTTAAGTAATAATTCTTCATTTAATTGACGTATTTAAAATACAGTTAACGATATGGACTATAAGTCCCGTTTGGAGTCAGATTTTGGTAGTTGATGATGTAATATCATCTCATTACTTCACCATTTAGCTATGTAAATAGATCTTTACATCAGCGATAGGTTTAGGACTTTGGTGCCATCTCATCATTGTTAATATAAAAGGCCCTCTAATTAATGATCAATTTAATTTTGTAAATTCCTCATTATTCCAGGAAGAGATCAGTCTGACTACTCCATGTGGGATTTAAGTATGCACCACCATGTCATTTTTCAATCATTTTTCATTATACATTAATTATTAAAATCGATGAAGATGTTGTTCTTGACTTGAGTTGGGCCAAACCTCCATGGGAGTTAATCACGTGGCATTATTTAATTATCTAAGTACTACTTCCTTGACAATCACTGGAGTTTGGTTCCATCTTTTCAAATTTAAATATGGAGGACTATCCAATTATTAACTTATTTGTTTGCGTAAGGAATGATGGTGTCATCCGTCATTTGGCTGCTGTGTCATTGACACAGCAGGAGATCGGTACCAGAATCAGTGGCCAGAGAATGGGGGACACTGCCTCGTAGAGTGATTACTGATTACGCAATAGTAGATTTTTAACAATCGAATGATTGCATGATTTAAAAAAAAAAAAAACACTGTACTGTTTCACATCATGAGTTTCTGAGAGGTTGCAACAGAACTGACCAATGAAGGACACAGTGACCACCGATTTTAAAAATGGAATAACTGAATCATCTCCTGATCAGGGAGTCTCATCTAATGAACTCTGTTGGGCTGTTATCATGACACACCACCAGCAATAAATAACTCTAAATAACCATATTAGAAAGCAGGGAACAGGACTTAATAGAGAACAGTCAATTGAGGAATCCAAAATGACTGAAAGAAACAGAAGACACTGCTCAAAATCCTTAATTATCAGCCTAATGCAAATCTAAACAACTCTGAGGAAACATGGGATCAATCTCCTCTAAAGGAAAGAGTATGCAGAGGAGTTAATTTTATTTTCAATGAAGGGAAAGGGATTATGGTACAGGCGATTAATTGTATTGTTTCCGTTCTAGAATTTAGAAAACTGAAGCATAGAAAACAGGTTTAAAATACTCATCATTGTACTTGAATGCCACAAAGATGATTTCGTTTTCTTGCTTATGTCACTATAGGCAAGTTGTAGCTTGAGAGACTGGTAAATATGAAGAACTCAAAACTAAGAGCCCTGCTTTGTATTTGTGAGAAACTCAGTGAGGCTCTATGGTTAGCTCATCGGTGGGTATACTCCTTTAAGCATGTGGGAGGGGCAGTAGAATGTGACAGAATGTTGTTTCATAAATGTTGCCTGGCAACTCTGTTGCATTCTGTATCCTGGTATCATGGGCCAAGGACAAGAGAACAGCTTCGAGAAAGTGTTATCATTGGACATTACAGTCTGCCAAGATAACTATCTCCTAAAACTTTTCATGACAGCATTTGATTCGCCTAACCAAGTCAGAGCCACACCTCTGGAAGTGTGCCTACAGCTTTTCCTGGTTACCAAATTCAAGATTACCTAATCATCAGAGAACATAGTCTTTGGAGAAACAGTTCAGAGTCTGCTGTTTATGAATACTCTCTCTCCTCAAAAGTAAAACTATGGAGCAAAAGATAATAAGACTACGATTATTGATCAAAAAGTTGAGTTTGACATTGTTGATTTCCTTCAGGAAGGTGTTAATCCGTTTGTTAGATTAGAATTAGCGATTATTAGATTTCAGTCCATCTCTTCTGAGGCAGCCATCAAACATTAAATATGTGATATCTTCTAAAAACCCTGCATACAAAATGACAGTTCAGCATTTAAACATGTTACTACTGTGCTCTGCGATTAAATAAGGGATGAACCTGGGAGTTTCCCCCAATCATGTGGGAGGCAACTGAGAGAAAATTGTGTGGAGAATGGCAGACCATTTCATCCTCTGATTATGTTATTATTTGATTATTAAAATAGGATATTAGATAATCCGTGATCAGTGGATTGTGGTTACGCGATGTGGGAGGCAAGTATCATAGACCATCTTGATATCAATTATAAAGTTAAAATATTTAAATTAATCACGACAGCATCGTTCATGAGCCTGGTTTGGAGCCACCTTAGGGAAGTGGATGATGTTACATGAACTCATTGTTTGATTATTTAATTATACAAGCAATGATTATATTGTCCATGACACCTGGAATCTGGTGCCACAGATCGTCTGATTACACAATCAATGTATTTAAATTGACAATCTGTGTTAATCCCCAAGATAATGTAAATCTGTGTGTAATTATGTAAACCCAAAATTGTCCATTCCATGAAGAGACCCGTCAAGCTCGCTCTTGTGGAGTTAATGTGCAATATCATCACAGTTTATGATTCATGGTTTCAATGGATGATAATGCCATTCTTCATGACTGGTGTCTGGCCATACTTCCCAGCCAATTAAATGCTATATCACCTCTTTATTGGGACAGTTATCAATCAGTGACTTATTTAATTCTTTAAATTACTTAAACGACAGACAATGCCAACACCGATTATTATTAGGTTGCAGATATCTGTCAGCGACAAATTAGGAAACTTGTAGACATGGGCAGAGCATTTTTTGAATTTCTATGCGTTTTCCAGACCACTAGGAATGCTGGAGAATAGAGTCCAGAAGATTGCATGGTGACCTCCGAAAGTACAAGAACTTTTCCAAGGTCTGCATGGTGGTCTGGGTGTTGACTACTTGCTCTTCCTCCACATCTTCACATCGGTTGTGGTCTACGTCTAGAAGATGTAGCGGCACTAGCAGGTCGGCACCATCACCGAGACCTGGCAAAAGGATGACGACTCAGAACACTGAAGAACATCTCTCTCTCAGCTATGCTGTTGATGCCCCTGCTGCAGCCACCTTTTCAGCTGATATCAACATTTTGGCTACTACTGGTATGCCAGGAATGGGCCAATTACCTCAGGTACTGCCGCAACACAACAGAGATTCAGGCACCGGTGAGGATGTCAGGCCAACAGAATTCACCAGGCAAGAAAGTATGATTATCTGACGATTAACTGATGGAATATTAAAAATCCGGGATGACAGCATCTGTTTTCATATCTGGCAAGTCTGCCCAGGTATTGATGATACGAAAAAGTTCAACGACTTAGATATGTAAAGATGTAATCATTAAATTGTTTCATTATATAATCTGTGAACCCTGAAGTGTGGTGCCACCTGGTGTGACTCAAGTGTGACAGACGATCTAACAATCTTATGCTTTCATTAATTAAATCTGCCTTTTTCTACTCCAGGAAGAGTGCAGTCTGGAGCCCCGTTGTTGGTGTTAAAATGTCTCTTGTGGTTTCATTATTTATTTATTTAAATCAATGTTGATATCATTTTGTTATCTCTCTAGGGATGAATTATGACAAATTATCTTTTCAATCATTCATTTTATTGTTCAAATGTATGATTAAGAACTCAATCACTCTTCAGTATTGGTCAATCTTTACGTTTCGTGCATACAACACCATCCACTAGTTTAATATTTATTCATTGAATTATGAAAATCTGTCATTATGTATTCAATTACCAGTGAAGATTTTAGCCTCCTTAGGGGAGTCCATCGTGCCAGAACATAGCATCATCTAATAGTACACTTACTTATTTACCTGTTAAACTTTTAAATTAAATAATAATTCATCATTTAATTAACGTATTTGAAATACAGGTAATGTTATGGACCCTAAGTCCCTTTTGGAGTCAGATTTTGTGAGTATACGATGTAACATCATCTCATTACTTCATCATTTAGCTCTGTAAGTAGGTCATTACATCAGCGATAGTTTTAGGATTTTGGTGCCATCTTGTCAGTGTTAATATAAAACGCCAGCTAATTAATTATCAATTTAATTTTATAAATAAATCATTATTCCAGGAAGAGGTCAGTCTGACTACTCCATGTGGGATTTAAGTATGCACCACTAAGACATTATTCAATTATTTTTCATTACATATAAATTATTTCAATCAATGAAGATGTTGTTCTTCTTGACTGGAGTAGGGCCATTCCTCCATGGGACTTAATCACGTAGCAGTATTTAATCATCTAAGTACTCCTTCCTTGACAATCACTGGAGTTTGGTTCCATCTTATGAAAGTTAAGTATGGAGGACTATCCAATTATTAACTTACTTGATTGTGTAAGTAATGATGGTCATGTGGGATTGACAGAGCAGGAGATCCGTACCAGAAGCAGTGCCCAGAGAATGGGGGACATTGCCTCATACAGTGATTACTGATTACGTAGTAGTACATTTTAAACAATAAAATGATTACACGATTTTTAAAAACTGTACTGTTTCGCATCATCAGTTTCTGAGAGGTTGCAATAGAACTGACCCATGAAGGACACAGTGACCACCGATTTTAAAAATGGAATAACTGTATAATCTCCTGATCAGGGAATCTCATCTAATGAACTCTGTCGGCCTGATAACATGACACACCACCAACAATAAATAACTCTAAATAACCATATTAGAAAGCAGGATACAGGACTTAATAGAGAACAGTCAATTGAGGAATCCAAAATGACTGAAAGAAACATAAGACACTGCTCAAAATCCTTAATCATCAGCCTAATGCAAATCTACACAACTCTGAGAAACCATGGGGTCAAGCTCCTCTAATGGTAAGAGGATGAAGAGGAGTTTATTTTATTTTCAATAAAGAGAAAAGGATTATGGTAGAGGCGATTAACTGTATTGTTTCCATTCTAGAAATTAGCAAATTGAAGCATAGATAACAGGTTTAAAATACTCATCATTGTACTTGAATGGCACAATGATGCTTTCGTTTTCATGCTTATGTCACTATAGGCATGTTGTGGCTTGAGAGACGGGTAAATATGTAGAACTCAAAAGAAAGAGCCCTGCTATGTTTTTGTGAGAAACTCAGTGAGGCTGTAAGGTTAGTTCATTGGTGGGTATTCTCCTTTAAGTCTGTGGGAGGGGCACTAGAATGTGACAGAATGTTGGTTCATAAAAGTTGCCTGGCAACCCTGCTTGCATTCTGTATCCTGGTAGCATGGGCCAAGGACAAGAGAACAGCTTCGAGAAAGTGTTATCATTGGACATTACAGTCTGCCAAGATAACTATCTCCTAAAACTTTTCAAGACAGCATTTGATTCGCCTAACCAAGTCATAGCCATACTTCTGGAAGTTTGCCTACAGCTTTTATTGGTTACCAAATGCAAGATTACCTCATCAGAGGATATAGGCTGTGGAGAAACAGTTCAGAGACTTCTGTTTATGAATACTCTCTCTCCTCAGAAGTAAAACTATGGAACAAAAGATAATAAGACTCACGATTATTCATCAAAAAGGTGAGTTTGACATTGTTGAATTCCTTCAGGAAGGTGATAATCCGTTTGTTAGAGTAGACTTAGCGATTCTTAGATTTCAGTCCATCTCTTTTGAGGCAGCCGTCCAACATTAAATATGTGATATCTTCTAAAAACCCTGCATACACAATGACAGTTCAGCATTTAAACATGTTACTACTCTGCTCTGCGATTAAATAATTGATGAAACTTGGAATTTCCCACAATTATGTGGGAGTCAACTGAGACTCAATTGTGTGGAGCATGGCAGACCATTTCATCCTCTCATTATGTTGTTATTTGATTATTAAAATAGGACATTTGATAATCCATGATCAGTGGATTGCGGTGATGCGATGTGGGAGGCAATTATTATAGAACATCTTAATATCAATTGTGTAGCTAAAATATTTAAATTAATCACGACAGCATCATTCATGAGCCTGGTTTGGAGCCACCTAGGAAAGTGGATTATGTTACATGAACTCATTATTTGATTATGTAATTAGATAAATCAATGATTATATCGTCCATGACACCTGATCTGGTGCCACAGATCATCTAATTACATAATTAATGAATTTAAATTGACAATCTGTGTTAATCCCCAAGATAATGTAAACATTAGTATACTCATGTAGACAACAATCCTCCATTCCATGAAGAGAACTGTAAAGCTCCCTCTTGTGGAAATAATGTGCAATATCTACACATTTTATGATTCATTGACTCCATGATGATGACATCCTTCATGACTGGAGTCTGGCCATACCTCCCTGCCAGTTAAATACTACATCACCTCTTTATTGGGACAGTTAGCTATCACTGACTTATTTAATTCTTTAAATTACTTAAACCACAGACAATGCCAACACCGATCATTTTTAGGTTGCAAATATCTGTCAGCGACAATTTAGGAAACTTGTAGACATGGGCAGAGCATGTTCTGAATGTCTATATGCGTCTTCCAGACCACTAGGAATGCTGGAGAACAGAGTCCAGAAGACTGCTTGGTGCCCTCCGAGAAGTAAAAGAACTTTACCAAGGTCTGCATGGGGGTCTGGGTGTTGACTACTTGCTCTTCCTCCACATCTTCACATCGGTTGTGGTCTACGTCTAGAAGATGTAGTGGCACTAGCAGGTCGGCACCATCACTGAGACCTGGCAAAAGGATGACGACTCAGAACACGGAAGAACATCTCTCTCTCAGCTATGATGTTGATGCCCCTGCTGCAGCCACCTTTTCTGCTGATATCAACATTTTGGCTACTACTGGTACGCCAGGAATGGGCCAATTACCTCAGGTCCTGCCGCGACACAACAGAGATTCAGGCACCGGTGAGGATGTCAGGCCAACAGAATTCACCAGGCAAGAAAGTATGATTATCTGACGATTAACTGATGGAATATTAAAAAATCTGTGATGACAGCATCCGTTTTCATAGCTGGCAAATCTGCCCAGGAATTGATGATACGAAAAATTTCAACGACTTAGATATGTAAAGATGTAATTATTAAATTGTTTCATTATATAATCTGTGAATCCTGAAGTGTGGTGCCACCTGGTGTGACTCAAGTGTGACAGACGATCTAACAATCTTTTGCTTTCATTATTTAAATCTTTCTTTATCTACTCCAGGAAGAGTGCAGTCTGGAGCCCCGTTGTTGGTGTTAAAATGTCTCTTATGATTTCATTATTTATTTATTTAAATCAATGTTGATATCATTTTGTTTTCTCTCTAGGGGTGAATTATGAGAAATTATCTTTTCATTCATTCATTTTATTGTTCAAATGTATGATTAAGAACTCAATGACTCTTCAGTGTTGATCAATCTTTAGGTTTCACACATTAAACACCATCCACTAGTTTAATGTTTATTCATTGAATTATGAAAATCTGTCCTTATGTATTCAGTTACCAGTGAAGATTTAAGCCTCCTTAGGGGAGTCCATCGTGCCAGAACATAGCATCATCTAATAGTACACTTACTTATTTACCTGTTAAACTAGGAAATTAAATAATAATTCATCATTTAATTAACGTATTTGAAATACAGGTAATGTTATGGACCCTAAGTCCCTTTTGGAGTCAGATTTTGTGAGTAGACGATGTAACATCATCTCATTACTTCATCATTTAGCTCTGTAAGTAGGTCATTACACCAGCGATAGTTTTAGGATTTTGGTGCCATCTCGTCAGTGTTAATATAAAACGCCAGCTAATTAATTATCAATTTAATTTTATAAATAAATCATTATTCCAGGAAGAGGTCAGTCTAACTACTCCATGTGGGATTGAAATATGCACCACCATGACATTATTCAATCATTTTTCATTATATATTAATTATTTGAATCGATGAAGATGTTGTTCTTCTTGACTGGAGTAGGGCCATTCCTCCATGGGACTTAATCATGTAGCAGTATTTAATCATCTAAGTACTCCTTCCTTGACAATCACTGGAGTTTGGTTCCATCTTATGAAAGTTAAGTATGGAGGACTATCCAATTATTAACTTACTTGATTGTGTAAGTAATGATGGTCATGTGGGATTGACTGAGCAGGATATCGGTACCAGAAGCAGTGCCCAGAGAATGGGGGACACTGCCTCGTAGAGTGATTACTGATTATGTAGTAGTACATTTTAAACAATAAAATGATTACATGATTTTAAAAAACTGTACTGTTTCGCATCATCAGTTTCTGAGAGGTTGCAACAGAATTGGCCCATGAAGGACACAGTGACCACCGATTTTAAAAATGGAATAACTGTATAATCTCCTGATCAGGGAATCTCATCTAATGAACTCTGTCGGCCTGATAACATGACACACCACCAACAATAAATAACTCTAAATAACCATCTTAGAAAGCGGGGTACAGGACTTAATAGAGAACAGTCAATTGAGGAATCCAAAATGACTGAAAGAAACATAAGACACTGCTCAAAATCCTTAATCATCAGCCTAATGCAAATCTACACAACTCTGAGAAACCATGGGATCAAGCTCCTCTAATGGTAAGAGGATGAAGAGGAGTTTATTTTATTTTCAATAAAGAGAAAATGATTATGGTAGAGGCAATTAACTGTATTGTTTCCATTCTAGAAATTAGCAAATTGAAGAATTGAAATTAAGAGTAAAATACTCATCATTGTACTTGAATGGCACAATAATTCTTTCGTTTTCATGCTTATGTCACTATAGGCATGTTGTAGCTTGAGAGATGGGTAAATATGTAGAACTCAAAAGAAAGAGCCCTGCTTTGTTTTTGTGAGAAACTCAGTGAGGCTGTAGGGTTAGTTCACCGGTGGGTATACTCCTTTTAGCCTGTGGGAGGGGCACTAGAATGTGACAGAATGTTGGTTCATAAATGTTGCCTGGCAACCCTCCTTGCATTCTGTATCCTGGTATCGTGGGCCAAGGACGAGAGAGCAGCTTCGAGAAAGTGTTATCATGGGACATTACAGTCTGCCAAGATAACTATCTCCTAAACCTTTTCATGACAGCATTTGATTCGCCTAACCAAGTCAGAGCCACACCTCTGGAAGTGTGCCTACAGCTTTTCCTGGTTACCAAATGCAAGATTACCTAATCATCAGAGGACATAGTCTGTGGAGAAACAGTTCAGAGTCTTCTGTTTAAGAATACTCTATCTCCTCAGAAGTAAAGCTAAGGAACAAGAGATAATAAGACTCACAATTTTTCATCAAAAGGTGAGTTTTCCATTGTTAACTTCCTTCAGGATGGCGATAATCCATTTGTTAGAGTGGACCTAGGGATTATTGGATTGGAAGCCATCTCTTTGGAGGCTGCCGTCCAACATTAAATATGTGATATCTTCTAAAAACACTTCATACACAATGACAGTTCAGCATTTAAACATGTTCCTACTGTGCTCTGTGATTAAGTAAGTGATGAACCTGGGAGTTTCCCTCAATCATGTGGGAGTCAACTGAGAGAAAATTGTGTGGAGAGTGGCAGATCATTTCCTCCTGTGATTATGTTGCTATTTGATTATTAATATAGGACATTAGATAATCCATGATCAGTGGATTGTGGTGACGCGATGTGGGAGGAAATTTTTATAGACCATCTTAATATCAATTATGTAGTTAAAATATTTAAATTTATCACGACATCATCGTTCATGAGCCTAGTTTGGAGCCACCTTAGGGAAGTGGATGATGTTACATGAACTCTTTATTTGATTATTTAGTTTTATAAAACAATGTTTATATCGTCCATGACACCTGGAGTCTGGTGCCACAGATCACCTAATTACATAATTAATGTATTTATATTGACAATCTGTGTTAATCCCCAAGATAATGTAAATATGTGTGGAATTATGTAAACCAAAAATTGTCCATCCCATGAAGAGACCCGTAAAGCTCCCTCTTGTGGCGTTAATATGCAATATCATCACAGTTTATGATTCATGGTTTCAATGGATGATGGTGTCATCTGTCATTTGACTGCTGTGGGACTGACACAGCAGGAGATCTGTACCAGAAGAAGTGCTCAGAGAATGAGGAACATGTGTTACCCAGTGATTACTGAGTAATTGGAGATTTTTAACAATCGAATGAATACACGATTCAAAAAAAAAAAAAAAACTGTATTGTTTCACATCATCATTATCTGTGAGATTGCAACAGAACTGACCCATGGAGGACAAAGTCACGACCGATTTGAAAAATGGGATAACTGAATAATTTCTTGATCAGGGAATCTCATCTAATGAACTCTGTCGGGATGTGAACATGACACACCACCAACAATAAATAATTCTAAGTAACCATATTAAAAAGCGTGGTACAGGACTTAATAGAGAACTATCAATTGAGGAATTCAAAATGACTGAAAGAAACATAAGACACTGCTCAAAATCCTTAGTCATCAGCCAAAGGCAAATCGAAACAACTTCAAGAAACCATGGGATCAAGCTCTTCTAAAGGTAAGAGAATGCAGAGGAGTTTATTTTATTTTCAATAAAGAGAAAAGGATTATGGTAGAGGCGATTAACTTTGTTGTTTCCTTTCCAGAAATTAGAAAATTGAAGCATTGAAAACAGGTTTAAAATACTCATTAATGTACTTGAATGGCATAATGATGCTTGGCTTTTCATGCTTATTTCACTATAGGCATGTTGTAGTTTGAGAGACTGGTAAATATGATGTATAACTAAAAGGAAAGAGCCCTGCTTTGTTTTTCTGCGAAAATCAGTGAGGCTGTAAGGTGAGTTCATCGGTGGGTATGCTACTTTTAGCATGTGGGAGGGGCACTAGAATGTGACAGAATGTTGGATCATGAATGTTGCCTGGCAATTCTGCTTGCTTTCTGTATCCTGGTATCATGGGCCAAGGACAAGAGAACAGCTTCGAGAAAGTGTTATCATGGGACATTACAGTCTTCCAAGGTAACTATCTCCTAAAACTTTTCATGACAGCATTTGATTCGCCTAACCAAGTCATAGCCAAATCTCTGGAATTTTGCCTACAGCTTTTACTGGGTACCAAATTCAAGATTCCCTAATTTTCAGAGAACATAGTCTGTGGAGAAACAGTCCAAAGGTTTCTCTTTATGAATGTTCTCTATCCTAAGAAGTAAAGCTATGGAACAAAAGATAATAAGACTCACAATTTTTCATCAAAAGGTGAGTTTTCCATTGTTAACTTCCTTCAGGATGGCGATAATCCATTTGTTAGAGTGGACCTAGGGATTATTGGATTGGAAGCCATCTCTTTGGAGGCTGCCGTCCAACATTAAATATGTGATGTCTTCTAAAGCCCTTCATGCGCAACGACATATCAGCATTTAAACCCCTTACTACTCAACTCTGCGATTAAATAAGGGATGAACCTGGTTGTTTCACAGAAACATGTGGGAGTCAAGTGAGAGTCAACTGTGTCGAGATGAAATTACAGACCATTTCATCCTCTGATTATGTTGTTATTTGATTATTAAAATAGGACATTAGATAATCGATGATCAGAGGATATTGGTTCCACGATGGGGAGTCAATTATTATAGAACATCTAAGTCTTAATTATGTAGTTAAAATATTAAAATTAATCACGACAGGATCGTTCACGAGTCTGGTTGGAGCCATGTTAGGGAAGTGGATGATGTTACATGTACTCATTATTTGACTATTAAGTTATATAAAACAATGATTATATCATCCATGACACCTGGAATTTGGTGCCACAGATCATCTAATTACATAAATAAAGTATTTAAATTGTCAATTCTTGTTAATACCCAAGATAATGTAAATGTTTGTATAGTTATGTAAACCAAAATCTTCCATTCCAGGAAGAGACCTGTAAAGCACCCTCTTGTGTCGGTAATGTGCAATATCATCACATTTCATGATTCACTGTTTTAATTGACTGGATCTGGCCATACTTCCCTGCCAGTTAACGCTACATCACCTCTTTATTGTGACAGTTAGCTATTACTGACTTATTTAATTCTTTGAATTATTTAAACGACAGACAATGCCAACCCATCACCGATTAAGATTAGGGTGCAAATATCTGTCAGGGAGAAGTTTAGGAAAGTTTTAGACATGGGCAGAACATTTTCTGAATGATCAATGCATCTCACATTGTACTAGGGATGCTAGATGATAGAGTCCAGAAGCAAAGCTGCTGATGCCCTGCTGCAGCCATCTTTTCAGCTGGTATCAACATTTTGGCTACTACTGCTATGCCAGGAATGGGCCCATTATCTCAGGTCCTGCCACACCACAAACAGAGATTCAGGCGCTGCCGATGATGTATCAGTAACCATAAACAAATGGATTAAAGGATGAAAAGTAAAATACAACAAGCATTAAAAAAAGAAAATTCCAGATCATGCTGTAACACAAAAATCCATATATATATATATATATATATATATATATATATATATGTATATATGTATATGTATATATATATATATATATATATATATATATATATATTTAAGAAAAAGAATGCCATTTAGAGCATACACAAAATTAACTTCAAGTGTGAATACTCCCTTAGCCTAGAGACAAGGAGGAGGGCCCGCACCAAACCCAAATGTCTTGACAGGTTTTGATGAATCCTCCTAAAGAACTCAGCCTCCCAGAGAAATGTATGTGGGATGGGATGGGGAGGTCACTGGAGGAGGGAGGGAGATGGAAGTGAGAATAATATGCAAAATAAGATCTTTCTATTTATTTCTTAACAACAGAAGTTAAGTTATTTTGATGGCAAAAAAAAAAATGGTAATAACTCTGCATGTATCTGACCCTAAATGTTAGATGTGAAGGGCAAAGCTTCTGGAAGGCACTGGACAAACTGAACCTCTCCTTCTTTGGTAACTTGCCATCCCTGTGCACAAAAAGCATAATAGAGCTGACTTCAAAGTATTTATTCACCTTGCTGCATAATCAAAATCCTTTCCACAGATGCAGCCCACAAGGAAAAGTATTCCTGGGCCACACCCTGGTTGGGGAAGCTCCTAGGACCACAATGGGCCTAACAGACCACTGAATTTGACAGCACATTCAAGCCTAGCGTCCTCCTAGAAGGCCTGCAAAACAGACATTCATGACTCCCTATACCACCTTCTGAATCCACTCACTCACCATGCTGCAGCTTCTGTTCTCCTCCATTCCCCAGAAGCACTCACAGAGCAGCAATCATTCCTCTGGTGCCTGTTCTGATATAAAAGCAAGCCTGCAGCATGGCTCCAGGAAGTCTCCTTCCACACCTGAGACTTGTGGGTTGGCTCAGTGTACCTGATTGGCTAGTGAGGCTGGATTGACAAGAGCTCATCCTAAAGGGTTAGCGTGTTCGTAAAGACACACCAGGCCCAGCAGCTCCTTTGACCCTGGCTTTTACTCCAGACCTAGACATTTCAGAGATCTGCACAAATAGGAAATTATTTGGTTTTTGGGTTTTTTTGACAGAATTTCCCTGTGTGGCTCTTGCCATTCTATTCCTTGCTTAGTAAACTGTGCTGGTGAATTTCTAATTAATTATTAATATTAATCTTTTTGTTGTTGTTTTCTAATAGTTTTTTTCATTAACTGTCTAATATTTATAGATACATTTATTTATTTATTTATTTTATTTTTGCGACAGAGTTTCCCTTTGTGGCCCTACTGCCCTGGAACTTACTCTGTAGACCAGGCTGACCTCTAAATCAGAGAGATCCACTTGCATCTACTTCCTCAGTGCTGGAACCAAAGGCAAAAGCCAACACTGCATAGTCAGACATTAATTTCAATGTCACTTTCCCATGTCATCAGTAGACGGCCCAGCTCTGTTCCTCTTTCTCTCTCCATGCAATATGAAGAGCTTGCAAAGATCATTATACAATTCAGACTGAAACTATTCTCTTCTTCATCCATAAACATATGTAAACAAAATACAATCTTGCTTTAAGAATAGAATGTGGAGCTATGCAATGGTTAGCCATAGAGGACAGGCCATGGTGGAGTACATCTTTAACCCTCTCACTTGGGAGACATAATCAGGTGCATGTCTGTAATTTCATTGCCACCCCAGGCTACAACACATTGATCCAGTCTAAAAGAGAAAGAGAGACAAGTGGTGGCTCATTCCTTTATCCCTGAAATTGGGAGGTAGATATGGATGGGAGGAGAAAGAAATATAAGGAGGAAGAAGACAAAAGCTCATTGTATTCTGAGGGAAGACTCCTAGTATCAGAATTGCCTGCCCCTTTGGTATGAGTACTTCAGTAGAAATAAGAGCTAGGGCTTGACTGCTCTGCTTTTCTTATCTTTCATCATTAATCGCATATCTGAATCCATGTTTTGATTATTAAGAACAACTAGAAGTAGCTTTACAATTTCCAGTGCAGTGTGTAAAATCTAAACTGTAGTGTGCAAGACTAGAATTTATGGCAATAATATTGATAGTCTAATCTTTAACATTTTCTCAAGTTTATTGCTATATTTTGTATGTATGAGTTTGCGAAAAAATGGTTTGTATAAGTATACAGGTTATGGGTTTTAGATAATGATGTGAAGTTGAGTGTAAGTATCTGAACTCTGGTCATCCCCAAAAGGTGTGCAGAGTCCCTTGCCAAGATAAACAATATGTTTTATCTGATGAACCAAAATTCTTCCACAGATTAACAATAAAACCAAAATAAATAAAGAATTATATAATGGATTTCAGAACATGAAGTATCAGAATTTAAGATCCTATTCATGGTAAGTTTGTAACATGAAATGAATACAATCCAATGACAATGAACAACAATTAATAACAAAATGCAGATTGCAAAGGCACAGTAACAATTTTTTTTGGAAATACTCAGAATGCTCAATGGAATTATGAAAACACAGTACACAAACTAACATAATATGACTTTTATACTTACCACAAAGCAACAACAATCAAAATATGTATAATATGTGTAAAAGAATAAAAGAGATAGAGAGAATAACCCAAGAGCAAAGGTCAAAAAATATCAACTATTAATATAAAGTAAAAAAGAAACTTAGCCAAGAAAAATGTGATCTTGACCAATGTTATTCAAATATCTATGAATCCATGTGTACAGAGATTAAATAAACACAGACTTCAACACTCCAACTAACTCAAATAAAAGTGACCCTTAGACACTTTTGACCCTGTAGCTATGGATATTTATTCTAAAGACAGGATGTCCCTGTTCTAGAGCTCTCCATGCAAAAGGAGCTGACCTTCTGTTATGGCTCTGTAGACCTTTACACCCCTTTATTGTTTCAGGTAAACCTAGCCGCACTGATGCGCACTCCACAGACAACATGGGAGAATAATTTAAAATCAACTTCCTGCCAAGTGGTTTATGGCCCAAGGTGAAGATCCTGACCTAACTCCCTACCCAAAACCATACACACCTGAGATATCTCTGCAGAATAGAGAATCATTTTGTACACCGGAATTTAACGTCAGTTAACAGAGTATTGTAATTCTTGGTAGCAGAGAGTTAAAAACATAATCTTGTATTGCTGAGAGATATCCACATCACCATTTTTTACTACTTTCTAAAATATTTGTAAGGCAAACCTGAAAGTGGAATGGAATATTCAGAACTTCAAGAAATCAGACCTTCAGTTATCCAGCGTCAGCCCCCAATGCACACGAACAGCATTGCATGCATATGCAAACGGGACAGTTATATAATAAGCAACACACCCACCCATGCCAGGCCTGCAGAGTCTCCCCCCAAACCAAGAAACACATGGAGAGGAAGGCTCAGAGGACAAGGGTAACTGCCCAGGTCACCACATGGACCAAAAGAACCCCAGTCATTCTCATGGTCCATACAAATTTTGCAGAAATGACATCTGAGCAGACCTGCTTTGAAAACCGTACACTAAGAATAGTGTAACCTGTGTTCTTCCTTACAACTCGATAGAGCATAAGGAAAAGAGAATCATGGAAGGAAGGCTTCTCAGAGTCCAGCATTGGCTGGGACCACCCAGTTGGACCTAAAATTTTGCAGCCCACTACCAGAGAATCAGAAATCAATGACTCAGATTGCATAGTCCTTGTAGCTCTGCACTACCCACCCAGCAGATAGCGGCCTAATCCAGAAAGTTTGTGTTTTAGTATACATTCTTCTACTGTCCTGGAAGTCAAGCTGCTCATTATTAAAATCACACTGTACCTTGTGTGCACATTTTGTTACACACTCATTGTTACTGGCCAGTAACCATTAACCTCATAGCTGGGAAATACTGCAGCCAAATGTATGACACCTTCTAATATTCACTGTGTTTAATGTGAAACTCCTGTTTAAGAAAAGCAGGCTGTGAATTAGAGAACACAAGTAATCATGGCAGGGCTTGTGGGCAGAAAAGTATATGTGGATATGATGTAGCTATGATCTGAAAAAAATATTTTGAAAAGCTGAAAATAGCTTCATGGCCATGTGCTCCAGAGACTAGGGGTTTCAGTTAGAGCACACCAAGTATTCCTCAAACCTTTTCTCTCAGACTGTACATCCAAACGAACAAAAAAAAAATAGTCCAGTTACATAGTCCACAAGAGTTCACCCAGACTGGTTTTGGCTAAATACTGTAATTATAGTAATTTGTATACATGATAAGGTCTCTCCTCTATCCAAAGTCTTGATAGCCCTCATCTGTGGATTCCAAGAAACTGCCCTGTGAGACAATGATGGATTTTCTAGGAATGATTATCTAATTCTACATTGCTCACCTCAACTACTTTTGAAGGAGGAAACCTCAGCTTCCATCCTGCCTCTCCTTTCTGCATTGTGACTCCACCAGTATCCAAGTGGGACATGAATTCAATCATTGCACAAATCCCTCTTCATTTATAAGACCCCACAATAATCAGAGATCTTGGGAGTTCACTCATTTTCTGGTCTATTTTCCTTCTCCCTGACCAGGCAAGGGCCCAACTGGAACGAAGTGTAGGATTTTCTTCCCAGCACTGTACAGGAGAAGCCAGGATTAGGAGTTCAAAACAATTCTCAATTACA
This sequence comes from Phodopus roborovskii, assembly GCF_943737965.1. NCBI lineage: Eukaryota > Metazoa > Chordata > Mammalia > Rodentia > Cricetidae > Phodopus > Phodopus roborovskii. The sequence goes on along the minus strand of NW_026126039.1, from coordinate 2,986 downwards.
CAGCATAAGACAAGCCACAGTTAGAAGAAACTTTGCTCTACACAGAAATCAATAATCAGCATCACTTGAGAAAAAAGAATGAAATAAGTAAAATCTAAGAAACATAGGAGTGCAGCAAAATAGTGATAAAAATAGTAATATGTTTAAAGAAGACATTTAAAAAGGTACCAAAAGCTGGGTGGTGGTGGCAAGTATGCTGGTGATCAGGAGGCAGATGGAAGCTTATCTCTGTGAGTTCAAAACCAACCTGTTCCACAATATATAGTTGTGGGACAGGCAGCAGAGCCAAAAAGAAATGGGGGGTCTCTAAAAAACAATAAATAAAAAAACAGGAAAACAATACAAAAAAATCAATGATACAAACAGTTCGTTTTTCGAGAAAATTAACAAGGTAGAGAAACCTTTATCCAAACTAACCAAAAAGCATAGATAGAACATGAAAATTAACAAAATCAGAAACAAAAAGTAGTACATAACAATAGACACTGAGGAAATGCAGACAATTTTAAGGTCATATTTTGAAAACCTATACACCACAAGGTTTGAAAATTCAAAGTATATGAACAAATTTCTGGATAACTATTACTTACCAGAATTAAATCAAGAATAGACAAGCAACTTAAATTAGCCTATAACAACTAACAAAGTAGGAATAATAATGAAAAGCCTTCCAACATAAAAATCCCAGAGCCAGATGTCTTCTTCAGTGAAGAATTCTACCAAAAATTCATGGAAGAGCTATATTAATACTCCTGAAATTGTTCCACACAATAGAAAAGAAGGTTCATTACCAAACTCTTTTTATGAGGCTACAATCACCTTGATGCCCATCCACACAAAGCCATAAATAAGAGAGAAAATTACAGACCAATATCCCTCATGCACATTGATGCAAAAATACTCAAGAAAATATGGGAAAACTGAATCCAAGAATATGTCAGAGAAATCATCTACTCTGATCAAGTAGGCTTCATCTCTGGCTTGCAGGGATTGTTTCACATATGAAAATATATCAAATATACCACTATATAAACAAACTGAAAATGAAACGTCACATAATCATCTCCCTAGATGTAGAAAAAAACCTTTGACAAAATTCAACATACTTTCATGTTAAAGGTCTTGGGGAGATTGGGGATAACAGGAATTTATGTAAACATAATAAAAGCAATATATAGTAAACCCATGGGAAATATCAAGCTGAATGTAGAGAAGCTTAAGAAGTTTCCTCTAAAATCAGGAAAAAGACTAGGCTGCCCTATCTCTCCATATCTCTTCATTATTGTAATTGAAGGGCTAGCTAAAGAAATAAGACAAGAAAAGGAGTTCAAGGGGATGCAAATTGGTAAGGAAGGACTCAAACTTTCTCTATTTTCAGATGATATGGTAGTTTACATAAGCAACCAAAACATTCTACCAGTATTCTCCTACAGCTGAAAAATACATTCAGTAAAGTATGAGGATACAAGAATAAATTAAAAAAAAATCTGTAGCCATTACATATTCAGTCAACAAAGGGGTTGCTAAAGAAATCAGAGAAACATCACCCTTCACAATAGCCACAAACAACATAAAGTATCTTGGGGTATCACTTACCAAAGAAGTGAAAGACCTATATAATAAGAATTTTGTCTTTAAAGAATATACCATAAAATGTAAACATGTCCCAATCTCATGGATAGGTAGAGAAAACATAGAAAAATGACAATCTTACCAACAGCAATCTACATATTCAATGCAATCTCCCTTAAAATCCCAGCACAATCTTTCACTGACCTTGAACGTATAATATCTACTTTATATTGAAAACCAAAAGAAACAGAATAGCCAAAACGACCTGTATAATAAAGGAACTTCATGAGGGATCCTTATCCCTGACTTTAAGATTTACTACAGAGCTATAGTCCTGAAAACAGCCTGGTATTAGCACAAAAATAGACAAGTACCTCAATGATATCAAATAGAAAATTCTGATATTAACCCAAACACATACTAACAAAACAGCTAAAAGTATACAATGGGATGAGGAAAGCATCTTCAAAAAATGCTGAGTAAGGATTTCCACCTGCTGCTGGTCTTGTCCCGCAGCTGTGCCAGCACCAATTAATATACAGAGACTCTGTATTTGATATAAATCTCCATAGAGGAAATAAAAAATGATTTAAGACACTTAAGAAAGTATTCAACATCCTTAGCTGTCAAGGAAATGCCAACTAAAACAACTTTGAGATACCATCTTACTCCTGTCAGAATTGCTAAAATTAGAAACAGCAATGCCAACTTATGCTCGAGAGGATGTGCAGAAATGGGTACACACCTCCACTTCAGGTGGAACTGCAAACTTGTACAGCCATTTTGGAGACTAGCATGGCAGTTTCTCAGGATAATGGGAATCAGTCTACCACGAGACCTAGTAATCTCCCGCTTAAGTACATACCCAAATGATCCCAATCCATGCAACCAAGACCTGTGATCACCTATGTTCATAGCAATATTATTTATAATAGCAAGAACCTTGAATCAACTTAGATGCCCCTCAACTGAACTATAAATAAAGAAGATTTGCCACATTTACACAATGGAATACTACTCTGTGGGGGTGGGTAGAAACAATGGAATCTTGAAACTCACAGACAAGTGGATGGAACTTGAAGAAACCATCCTGAATGAGGTATCCCAATCACAGAAAGAGAAACATGGTATGTATTCACTCATATGTGGATTTTAGACATATTTTCAAAGGTTCACCAGCCTACAAATCAAACTGCCAGAGAAACTAGGATAGAAGGAGGATTCTAACAGTTTTACATAAGGACACTTGCAGAAGCAGGAAGGGACAAGGTCCTCAGAGCATATGGGTGGGTATTGGCAGGTAGTGAGTGGAGAGGGAACTAGCACAAGGAAAATGGGAGGAGAGGAAAGATTGTAGGTCTAGGAACATTTGGTCAGGGGAGGAATAGACTTGAGAAGAGAAGAGAAGAGAGGA